>NC_092108.1:20271047-20516047 GCF_045679555.1 Salvelinus alpinus | reverse complement strand
TTACTACTATACTAGAAGCAGGTATGTTCAACATGTTACTACTATACTAGAAGCAGGTATGTTCAACATGTTACTACTATACTAGAAGCAGGTATGTTCAACATGTTACTACTATACTAGAAGCAGGTATGTTCAACATGTTACTACTATACTAGAAGCAGGTATGTTCAACATGTTACTACTATACTAGAAGCAGGTATGTTCAACATGTTACTACTATACTAGAAGCAGGTATGTTCAACATGTTACTACTATACTAGAAGCAGGTATGTTCAACATGTTACTACTATACTAGAAGCAGGTATGTTCAACATGTTACTACTATACTAGAAGCAGGTATGTTCAACATGTTACTACTATACTAGAAGCAGGTATGTTCAACATGTTACTACTATACTAGAAGCAGGTATGTTCAACATGTTACTACTATACTAGAAGCAGGTATGTTCAACATGTTACTACTATACTAGAAGCAGGTATGTTCAACATGTTACTACTATACTAGAAGCAGGTATGTTCAACATGTTACTACTATACTAGAAGCAGGTATGTTCAACATGTTACTGCTATACTAGAAGCAGGTATGTTCAACATGTTACTACTATACTAGAAGCAGGTATGTTCAACATGTTACTGCTATACTAGAAGCAGGTATGTTCAACATGTTACTGCTATACTAGAAGCAGGTATGTTCAACATGTTACTACTATACTAGAAGCAGGTATGTTCAACATGTTACTACTATACTAGAAGCAGGTATGTTCAACATGTTACTACTATACTAGAAGCAGGTATGTTAAACATGATACTACTATACTAGAAGCAGGTATGTTCAACATGTTACTACTATACTAGAAGCAGGTATGTTCAACATGTTACTACTATACTAGAAGCAGGTATGTTCAACATGTTACTGCTATACTAGAAGCAGGTATGTTCAACATGTTACTACTATACTAGAAGCAGGTATGTTCAACATGTTACTACTATACTAGAAGCAGGTATGTTCAACATGTTACTACTATACTAGAAGCAGGTATGTTCAACATGTTACTACTATACTAGAAGCAGGTATGTTAAACATGATACTACTATACTAGAAGCAGGTATGTTCAACATGTTACTACTATACTAGAAGCAGGTATGTTCAACATGTTACTACTATACTAGAAGCAGGTATGTTCAACATGTTACTACTATACTAGAAGCAGGTATGTTAAACATGATACTACTATACTAGAAGCAGGTATGTTCAACATGTTACTACTATACTAGAAGCAGGTATGTTCAACATGTTACTACTATACTAGAAGCAAGTATGTTCAACATGTTACTGCTATACTAGAAGCAGGTATGTTCAACATGTTACTACTATACTAGAAGCAGGTATGTTCAACATGTTACTACTATACTAGAAGCAGGTATGTTCAACATGTTACTACTATACTAGAAGCAGGTATGTTCAACATGTTACTACTATACTAGAAGCAGGTATGTTAAACATGATACTACTATACTAGAAGCAGGTATGTTCAACATGTTACTACTATACTAGAAGCAGGTATGTTCAACATGTTACTACTATACTAGAAGCAGGTATGTTCAACATGTTACTACTATACTAGAAGCAGGTATGTTCAACATGTTACTACTATACTAGAAGCAGGTATGTTCAACATGTTACTACTATACTAGAAGCAGGTATGTTCAACATGTTACTACTATACTAGAAGCAGGTATGTTCAACATGTTACTACTATACTAGAAGCAGGTATGTTCAACATGTTACTACTATACTAGAAGCAGGTATGTTAAACATGATACTACTATACTAGAAGCAGGTATGTTCAACATGATACTACTATACTAGAAGCAGGTATGTTCAACATGTTACTACTATACTAGAAGCAGGTATGTTCAACATGATACTACTATACTAGAAGTAGGTATGTTCAACATGTTACTACTATACTAGAAGCAGGTATGTTCAACATGTTACTACTATACTAGAAGCAGGTATGTTCAACATGTTACTACTATACTAGAAGCAGGTATGTTCAACATGTTACTACTATACTAGAAGCAGGTATGTTCAACATGATACTACTATACTAGAAGTAGGTATGTTCAACATGTTACTACTATACTAGAAGCATCATTAAAATAAATTAAAGCGCGTTGGTGCTATTTTCACAAGGATGTGGTAAAAAAATATATCTACAAAAGTCTAAACTGATAACACTTGTAATGCCCCCTATCTTATATTCAGAACCCTTTACTGTGCATTCATTTGGGGTTCACACATCTTCACACACCCCTGAGTCAGTCATGCAAAATCAAAGTTTTATATGAAATACCATGAGAACATTTTGTTTAGTCCCCAGTACATCAGATAATCAACAGATAGGCTCACAATTTAGTCATTTTAACTACAATTCAATCCAATAGCAAAGAATACAAAACACACATTTCAAAACTGTTCTTTAGAACTGAATAGAAGATGGTTAATATAATTTCCCATGCATCATTTTTTATATTTTGTATCCAATGGCAGGTTGTGTTGAGAAATATGTCAGTCTCACAGTTTCATTATCTTTATACAGCACATACAGTACCAGTCAAATGTTTGGACACACCTACTCATTCAAGGGTTTTTCTTTATTTTTACTATTTTCTACATTGTAGAATAATAGTGAAGACATCAAAACTATGAAATAACACATGGAATCATGTAGTAACTATATTTTATATTTCAGATTCTTCAAAGTAGCCACCCTCTGCCTTGACAGTTTTTTACACTCTTGGCATTCTAACAAGCAGCTTCATGTAGGAATCACCAAGAAAGCATTTCAATGAACAGGTGCGCCTTGTTAAAAGTTTATTTGTGGAATTTCTTTCCTTCTTAATGCATTTGAGCCAATCAGTTGTGTTGTGACAAGGTAGGGGTGGTATACAGAAGACAGCCCTATTTGGTAAAAGACCAAGTCCATATTATGGCAAGAACAGCTCAAATAAGCAAAGAGAAACAACAGTCCATTATTACTTGAAGACATGAAGGTCAGTCAATCTGGAAAATGTCAAGAACTTTGAAAGTTTCATCAAGTGCAGTCGCAAATACCATCAAGCGTTATGATGAAACTGGCTCTCATGAGGACCGCCACAGGAAAGGAAGACCTAGAGTTACCTCTGCTGCAGAGGATATACGGTATTTGCAGCCCAAATAAATGCTTCACAGAGTTCAAGTAACAGACACATCTCAACATCAACTGTTCAGAGGAGACTGCGTGAATCACGCCTTCATTGTCAAATTGCTGCAAAGAAACCTCTACCAAAGGACACCAATAAGAAGAAGAGACTTGCTTGGGCCAAGAATCATGAGCAATGGACATTAGACCGGTGGAAATCTGTCCTTTGGTCTGATGAGTCCAAATATGAGATTTTTGGTTCCAACTGCCGTGTCTTTGTGAGACGCAGAGTAGGTGAACGGATGATCTCTGCATGTGTGGTTCCCACCGTGAAGCATGGAAGAGGAGGTGTGATGGTGCTTTTCTGGTGACACTGATTTATTTAGAATTCAAGGCACATTCAAGGCTACCACAGCGATATATCATCCCATCTGATTTGGGCTTAGTGGGACTATCAGGTGTTTTTCAACAGGACAATGACCCAACACACCTCCAGGCTGTGTAAGGGTTATTTGAGCAAGAAGGAGAGTGATGGAGTGCTGCATCAGATAACCTGGCCTCCACAATCACCTGACCTCAACCCAATTTTGTACCTTTATTTAACTAGGAAGGTCAGTTAAGAAGAAATTCTTATTTTCAATGACGGCCTAGGAACAGTGGGTTAACTGCCTTGTTCAGGGGCAGAAAGACAGATTTTCACCTTGTCAGCTCACTGATTCAATCTTGCAACCTTTCGGTTACTAGTCCAATGCTCTAACCACTAGGCTACCTGCCACCCCAGATGATTTGGGATGAGTTGGACCACAGATTGAAGCAAAAGCAGCCAACAAGTGCTCAGCATATGTGGGAACTCCTTCAAGACTGTTGGAAAAGCACTCCAGGTGAAGCTGGTTGAGAGAATGCCAAGTGTGCTCAAAGCTGTCATCAAGGCAAAAGGTGGCTACTGAAGAATCTAAAATATATTTTGATTTGTTTAACACTTTTTTAGTTACTACATGATTCCATATGTGTTATTTCATAGTTTTGATGTCGTCAATATTGTTCAACAATGTAGAAAATTGTAAAAATAAAGAAAAACGTTTGACTGGTACTGTACATAGGATAAATCATCAGAAATAGGAGTATTGTAAAGAAGTTGGCTATTGTAAAAACGTAGCACGGTGTTGTATGCCATTTCTGCCCAATGCAACATTGTATAAGACTGCCTTTTCCACGTGACTTGTCAACTGATACAGTATCGCCCATCTCTCTGCTTGACAGCTTTGTATCAATGAAAGTCAGATTATGAGTGGAATATATTGTTATATACCACCCAGGCATTTCAGCAGTACATTGTACACTACACTACAATTCCAAATGGTAGCACAGAGGGGCTCTTTCCACTTTGTCCTATTGACACACACTGGCTGATGGAAAATGATGACCTAGTATTTACAGCCACGTCCATTAATGATTTGGTTTTACCTTCTAACAGACATTGGTGTCAAATTGATACATTTATGAGGAATAATTATAGAACTTTACAGTGTTCAGCAGTTATCAAACTATATAGGTTAACTAGGCACTACATACTCTTGGTTTAGTAGTTATTTGTTTTGAGTAGTTTGATTAAGTGATAGTTAATAATATTGTTAACAAATGACAAGATGATCATACCAAAAGTAAAGTGAATATTGCATTTTGAAAAGCAGATACTTAGATTGAATATGTATCCAAATGTAAAGTGATTTGATGCATTGAACAAGTGACTTTGTGAATTTGTTTGTTTTACTCAGTCAATCGAAAATGTGCTTGGAGTTTTGAAATTTTGATGATCCGTTTGGATGTTCGTGCTTAATTAAGAGTTGTAAAAATGTACCATTTGTGAAAATTGCACCAAAGTGACGGAGAAAAAAAACCTAAGAACTTGTGAACGTTTGTCACGATCGTGTGGTTGAGAGACGGACCAAAACGCAGCATTTGGAAAATAAGCCATCTTCTTTTATTAACACCACGAAGATGAACACGACACAAAACTCTATACAAACTAACAAAACAACAAAACGACCGTGAAGCTACAAACGTTGTGCACATACATACAGGCTACAAACGTTCTACATAGACAATTCCCCACAACAAACTAAAGCCTATGGCTACCTTAAATATGGCTCCCAATCAGAGACAACAGAAACCAGCTGTCTCTAATTGGGAACCCATTCAGGCAACCATAGACTTTCCTAGACAACTACACACAACATAGACACAGCTAGACAACTATACTAAACATAAAGCCAACTACTCTAAATAAACCCCCTAAACCTTACAATCACCCTGGACACTACAAAACCCACATAAATACCCATGTCACACCCTGACCTAACTAAAATAATAAAGAAAACAAAGAATACTAAGGCCAGGGCGTGACATAGCCCCCCCCTTAAGGTGCGAACTCCGGGCGGACCAGCACAAAGTCTAGGGGAGGGCCTGGGTGGGCATCTGACCACGGTGGTGGCTCAGGCTCAGGGCGAGGTCCCCACCCCACCATAGTCAATCCCAGCTTATATCTCCCCCTACAAATGACCACCCTCATATTACCCTCACTTAATCTTTTGGGTAACATCGACACAAGGGGCAGCACCGGGATAAGGGGCAACACCGGGATGAGGGACGGCAGCTCCGGGCTGAGGGACGGCAGCTCCGTGCTGAGGGACGGCAGCTCCGTGCTGGCTGACGGCTCTGGCTGGTCATGGCTGGCTGACGGCTCTGGCTGGTCATGGCTGGCTGACGGCTCTGGCTGGTCATGGCTGGCTGACGGCTCTGGCTGGTCATGGCTGGCTGACGGCTCTGGCTGGTCATGGCTGGCTGACGGCTCTGGCTGGTCATGGCTGGCTGACGGCTCTGGCTGGTCATGGCTCGCGGAAGGCTCTGGCTGATCCGGTCTGGCGGAAGGCTCTGGCTGATCCGGTCTGGCGGAAGGCTCTGGCTGATCCGGTCTGGCGGAAGGCTCTGGCTGATCCGGTCTGGCGGAAGGCTCTGGCTGATCCGGTCTGGCGGAAGGCTCTGGCTGATCCGGTCTGGCGGAAGGCTCTGGCTGATCCGGTCTGGCGGAAGGCTCTGGCTGATCCGGTCTGGCGGAAGGCTCTGGCGGCTCCTGTCTGGCGGACGGCTCTAGCGGCTCCTGTCTGGCGGACGGCTCTGTAGGCTCATGGCAGACGGGCGGCTTTGCAGGCTCATGGCAGACGGGCGGCTTTGCAGGCTCATGGCAGACGGACAGTTCAGACGGCGTAGGGCAGACGGGCAGTTCAGGCGCCGCTGGGCAGACGGGCAGTTCAGGCGCCGCTGGGCAGACGGGCAGTTCAGGCGCCGCTGGGCAGACGGGCAGTTCAGGCGCCGCTGGGCAGACGGGCAGTTCAGGCGCCGCTGGGCAGACGGGCAGTTCAGGCGCCGCTGGGCAGACGGGCAGTTCAGGCGCCGCTGGGCAGACAGCAGACTCTGGCCGGCTGAGACGCACTGTAGGCCTGGTGCGTGGTACCGGAACTGGAGGTACCGGGCTAATGACACGCACCTTAAGGCTAGTGCGGGGAACAACAACAGGGCACACTGAGTTCTCAAAGCGCACTATATGCCTGGTGCGTGGTACCGGACTGAGGGCACGCACCTCAGGACAAGTGCGGGGAGAAATAACAGTGTGTACAGGACTCAGGAGACGCACAGGTGGCTTAGTGCGTGGTGCCGGAACTGGAGGCACTGGGCTGGAGACACGCACCATAGGGAGAGTGCGTGGAGGAGGAACAGGGCTCTGAAAACGCACTGAAAACCTGGTGCGTGGTGTAGGCACTGGTGGTACTAGGCTGGGGCGGGAAGGTGGCGCCGGATATACCGGACCGTGAAGGAGGACACGTGCTCTTGAGCACCGAGCCTCCCCAACCTTACCAGGTTGAATGGTCCCCGTAGCCCTGCCAGTGCGGCGAGGTGGAATAGCCCGCACTGGGCTATGCAGGCGAACCGGGGACACCACCTGTAAGGCTGGTGCCATGTACGCCGGCCCGAGGAGACGTACTGGAGACCAGATACGTTGGGCCGGCTTCATGGCACTCGGCTCGATGCCCAACCTAGCCCTCCCAGTGCGGCAAGGTGGAATAGCCCGCACTGGGCTAAGCACGCGTACTGGGGACACCGTGCGCTTTACCGCATAACACGGTGTCTGACCAGTACGACGCCCTCTTACTCCACGGCAAGCCCGGGGAGTTGGCTCAGGTATCCAACCCGGCTTCGCCACACTCCCCTTTAGCCCCCCCCCAAGAAATTTTTGGGTGTTACTCACGGGCTTCCAGCCACTCTGCCTTGCCTTTGCCTCATAAAACCGCCTCTCCGCTTTCGCTGCCTCCAGCTCCGCTTTGGGACGGCGATATTCCCCTGGCTGAGTCCAGGGTCCTTTGCCGTCCAGGATCTCCTCCCATGTCCATGAGTCCTGTTTACTTTGCCGCTGTTGTTGGTTCCGATCATGCTGCTTGATCCTGTTGTGGTGGGGAATTCTGTCACGATCGTGTGGTTGAGAGACAGACCAAAACGCAGCATTTGGAAAATAAGCCATCTTCTTTTATTAACACCACGAAGATGAACACGACACAAAACTCTATACAAACTAACAAAACAACAAAACGACCGTGAAGCTACAAACGTTGTGCACATACATACATGCTACAAACGTTCTACATAGACAATTCCCCACAACAAACTAAAGCCTATGGCTACCTTAAATATGGCTCCCAATCAGAGACAACAGAAACCAGCTGTCTCTAATTGGGAACCCATTCAGGCAACCATAGACTTTCCTAGACAACTACACACAACATAGACACAGCTAGACAACTATACTAAACATAAAGCCAACTACTCTAAATAAACCCCCTAAACCTTACAATCACCCTGGACACTACAAAACCCACATAAATACCCATGTCACACCCTGACCTAACTAAAATAATAAAGAAAACAAAGAATACTAAGGCCAGGGCGTGACAACGTTACAAGATCCATAAGCGGAGTTGAAGATAATATTGACTTAAACCATAAAGTGTATGAATATTCATGGCAAGAAACAGACCATTTTTCAAAATAGAACTTCATTCATTTTAAACCATCATGAGAGCAAAGAGAGCAATTATGTATGACAATATAAGAAAAACTGGAATAGCCTACTAAAGACTTTAATAGAGGTGGTATTACATAATTCAACAGCAGCACAAACATAGTTTGAGTAGAAGAAAATCTAAATATTTGGAGACTATAAATTGTATTTTTTTTTATTTTTCAACCCAGTAACAAACAATGTTTTTGTAAATATCAATAGTGTCATTTCATTTGAATCCCTTCTATTAGTAACAATGAAGTAGACTTTACAGTAGTGTTTTCATACAACTGTATAGCAGAAACAACCATCTGCCTCAAATCTAAAAGACTCATTGACCCCATACTTCATGTTAGAGTTCATTCTGGGTCATGATCAGTAAGCATGAAACAGAGTGAAATGCTACAAAACAAAGTGAAACAGGAATGTTCTATCTGTACTTAATTAAAAAACTGATTTTCATTTTCCATTCTAAAATGTTTTGTTATGATGTGCCCTAATGAACACGACACTGGGGTGATCACTCTAAATCTTCCTCAGCTACATTCCTCTTCCCATTGGTACTCGGTCTCCCTCCCGGCCTACCCTTTCCTCTTCCCCTTCCTCTACTTGTGGTCCTCTCCTCTGTTGGGTTGAAGTCTGAGTCGCTGTTGATCTGCCTCACCCCCTCCTCCACTAAGTCCTCAGGGTCAGTTGTCAGGCGTTGACTGCTCTTGTTCCTCGGTTCCCTCTTCTCTCTCTCCTGCTCAGGTTGATGGATTGGTTCCTGACCCTCTCCCCGTTCTTTAGGACTAGAGCATCCACCCTGCTCTTTCTCCTCAGCTCCAGAGTTTAGCTCCTGACTCTTCAGCTTTTTCTCTCTCTCCCCCTGCTCCTGAGACTCTGGACCATGATGGAGGTGGACATGGTTCTTTAGACTGACGTTGTGATTGAAGCACTTCTCACACTGTTGACAGTTGAAGGGTCGCTCCCCTGTGTGGAGGCGCATGTGGGACTTAAGGTGGCTAACTTGGTTGAAGGACATGTGGCACACCTTGCACTTGTATGGCTTCTGCCCTGTGTGTACCATTTTGTGTCTATTGAGTGCATTCAACCCATTTAATTCTTGGCCACAGACATCACAAATGTACCTCCTTGGCCCTCGGCAGGTTTGAAGGTGCCCGTTCCGTTTTTTAAAAGTACTGAATCTCTCCGAGCAGTCAGGGCATTGATAGGGACTCTTCTCTTGGGGATGGCTCTCCTCATGTGTCTGTTTGTCTGGCTTGGTCTTGAATTTCTTGAGGCAGAATTTGCATGCATGCACAAAGCTGTCCTGGTGGACTCTAATGTGAAGCTTGAGAGATGTCTGGGAAGTAAATAGCTTACCACAGTCTAGGCAGGGGATCTTCTTGATCTTGTGCGCACACACGTGGTCTTTCTTGAAGTGATACCTGCCGCAGTCTGGGCAGAGTGCGCGTTGACAAACTTTGGTGTTGTGTTCGAGTTGCACATTAACTTTTAGGCTGGATAGGTCATCGAACCGCATGTAGAATTGGTCAAATCCAACAGCCTGTTCACCCTCACCCACACACAGAGCACAGGCGTACAGCATCTTATGTCTCCGTGTGGTGCAGGTGACTTCAGGCTCAGCTCCACATTCATCGCACCACCAAACAAGCTTACCGTCTTCCTCTCTGTCTGTCTGAGAAGTAGCAGCTTTGGCCCCTTCTGTTAGGTCAGAGGAACCAACAGTTTCCAAATCCTCAGAGGAATCAGAAGAAAATTCCATTACTATTTCACTATCTTCTTTATCAGATGGCTCCCACTCATCTGAACTATTCTTCTCGTTTTTTCTCTTCTTCTTGGGTTCCTCAGGTTCCTCCTCTGAGGACAGAAAATATTCCTCTTCATAAGGTGCAGTGGCCACATCGTCATTGTTATCATGATCACTGGCAAACAACTCCTCAGTGATTTCCACAGTCAAGGAACCAGTGTCGTCTAGGAGCTGTTCTCTGTCCAGGCGAGCCTGGGAAACTGTCCCTCCCACCGCCTTGGGAAGGAAAACAAATACCATTATTATTGTGTGTTAATTCCATTATCAATATGTTCTGTGATAGTTTAACAGGGACAAATGACTTGCTCTAATGAACAATGGGATAACACGGTTTGTGAATATTCATCCGTGATAAGGATGGACACCCATTTTCGAAAACCATGTAAAAACGTTATTATGACCATTATCCAAAAAGTATTTCTGATGTTAATATAATCATGACATGGAAGCTATCTGCTCAGCAGCGGAACTATTAATAAATAGACCAGAACAAGCCTTTGGACAATCAAAAACTACAGATGGTTCCTGAGGTTGATAGTCCACTTATGCTTATAGTTGGACTGAAATCAAATGTTGTCAATGGAAATGGTCCATGGTTGTAGGCAGCCCAAGATGTACTCTTAAACTGCCTACCGCTACTCCTTAAATTGTCCAAGGGCCTTATATGTTATTTTCAAAGGTAGACTGGATCTGGCAGCCAAAAACTCCATCTAAACCTGAATCGATCCTCAATTGCGATATCGTTCTAGAAACATAAAGCCCATTACATTCATAATTTAAAATATGCACTTACTATACACTGCTTTATCACAGTTGTAGCCAACATCTTTTTCAGTGACAACACATTTATGGCGGCTTTCTTCTGTTAGTGTTCGGAGCATGCTAGACAGCTATTTGGCATAGTTGGTCCCTGTAACTTGAACACACGATGTAACATGGTGATACAGCCGTGTGAGAACACGAATTAGCCCTATAAAAGGTGTGTATCAAATTAAACTGTCCCCCCCCTTGCTGATATGAAATAAGAGGTAATTTTATGTTTATAAAACCGTACCGCAAGCATTGCGTGTTAATGTTCAGACCAATAATTTCTGATTAAGATCTTAACAAAACTCCCCTTTACAGAAGACGCCTTCGTCCAATGACTCTTGTGTGTAATGTAATGGACCTGAGAATCATGATCAATGGCTAGTTTGTAGGCTACAGCAGGTATTGGGAAAGGGACTGGCAAAATAAAAAGTATGTGGAACGATTCACAGTAGATATATCTTTCCTCAACTCACATATATGGCAGAGGAGCTTGCTGTTGTTGCTGGTTGATTCACCTTTGAAGTCATATTGAGGCCTTCTATTGAGGCCAGAACCTGGAAGACACCGAAAGGGATATTGTCATGCACAGTAATTTGAGACACAATGGGAGTACAGTGATAGACAACAACTGCTAACTACAAACACGACAGCTCCCATGAGTAGGCCTACCTCCGCGCGTTTCCTCTTCTCGAACGCTCCTCTGTATTTTGGCACTGCCGATCCAGTCCACGGAAAAATAGATGGCACAGCGGTATCTTTGAGTCTTCGTTTGTTCTTAGTCCCCATAATTTCGGCTTGAAAGTCTCTCTGGTAATCATCTTCCCTGAAGTGCGTGCTACATACACGTAGGCTATTCAGTGTGGCAACTGGAGTCTTGACATCGTATTTAATATGTCTGACAGCTATTAACCATCTTTTGCATCTTTCCGGGTCTTTCACTGGATAACGGTGAAATGCATTACCTGTTGCCCTAGATTTTCTGTAAAAACCGCAACCAGGGACCGTACACCAACTTTGTCTCCCCATCTCTTATTGGTGGTAGACTTCCTTCACCAGTGTGTTGTGAGCAACAATAATGGAGTCGGCGGTTCGCCTTCAAATTAAAAGTCCAGTATTGAGACTAATCCAAGCGGATAAAAAGGGTGGAATCATGCCCCAATGGACTAGATACTGCTAAACAATGTTGGAATGTTGTTATATAAATTCAACAAAAGGCAATTATTAGTTCATGTGACCAACAAAAAAACCTGTTGAAATCGCACTGTAGATGTATTTGAATTGGGGGCATTCTTATAAGCACTGCCCTAACATATGGCTTGTACACCCATGAAATGGGGTATCAGCCTACTCAGTGACACTCACAGAACAAAACTGTAAAGATTTTACAGAAATATTAGCGTCTAACTCTTAATGCAGGACTCTGATACCACTGAAATGGGCAACATTAAGCTCACTAGTCAACCTATGTGAATTGAACATTTATATTGCAATGTACAGCCTACCCTATGGATTGTGCACCCATGAAATGGGATATCAGCCTAGTCAGTAACACACACAGAGCACAACTATGTAGAGTTTACACAAGTATTCATTCTTATTGCAGGACTTTGATTGTGGGAAATCACCTTTCCAGTCAGTATATTGTGTGTATTGGACATTCAAATTGCACTGTACGTACAGCCTAGCCTATGGATTGTACACCCATGAAATGGGGTGTCAGCCTACTCAGTAACACTTACAGAACACATTAATCTTCTCTGAGGTCCAGTCTCACACTCCTCCTTCCACTTCCTCATCTTGTGGCCCTTCTTTTTCTCCCTTTCTCCTCCTCTGCTGGTTTGAAGTCTGGGTCACTGTTGCTTTCTTCCTCCATCTCCTCCACCTACTCCTCAGGGTTATACGTCTAGTGTAGATGGCTCCTCCTCTTTCTTGGATCCAATTTCTCTCTCTCTTGCCATGAGATTGGTTCCTGAATCCTGACCATCCCTCTGTTCCTTAGGCCTAGAGCCTCCACCCTTTTAATTATCCTTAGTCCCAGACTGTAGCTCATGACACCCTCCATTCTCTCTCCTACTTAGTCCCAAAGTTTAACTTTTTACTCCCTACCTTCTGTCTGTCCTCCTCAGTCCCAGAGTTTAGCACCTGACCCCCCTACCCCCCCCCCCCCCTCCTCCCTCCTCACACTGCTGACAATTGAAGGGTTGCTCCCCTGTGTGGAGGCGCATGTGAGACTTGAGGTGGCTAACTTGGTTGAAGGACATTTGACACACCTTACACTTCTAGGGCTTCTCCCCAGTGTGGTCCATTCTGTGTCACTGGAAATAATGAAACTGATGCCACTCATTTCCACAGATATGACAAATGTACCTCTTCGGGCACCGGTGGCTTCAAAGATGGTTGTTCCGTATGTTAATATAATTGAATCTCTTCAAGCAGCCAGGGCACTGATAGGGACTCTTCTCACCCAGATGACTTTCCTCGTGGGTCAGTTTGTATGGCTTGGTCCTTAGTTGCTTGAGGCAATACTTACATGTGTGCATATAGCTCTCCTGGTGGACTCTACTGTGAAGCTTGAGAGCGGTCTTGGAAACACATCGCTTGCTACAGTCTAGGCAGCGGTAAGGCTTGATCCCCTGTTGAACCTAATGTACATGCTGCGGTCTGGACAGAGTGGGGAAGGTGATTTATTGTGAGAGTGCTGTGGTTCGTTGTCAGGGGTTGTCGTCACAGCAATTGGAGTCCAACGCAACATCCATCCTTTGAAATATCTTCCTCATCAGTCGGCACCCACTCATCCGAACTTTCCTCCTCATCCTCCTCTCTCATCACATTTACATTTACATTTAAGTCATTTAGCAGACGCTCTTATCCAGAGCGACTTACAAATTGGTGCATTCACCTAATGACATCCAGTGGAACAGCCACTTTACAATAGTGCATCTAAATCTTTTAAGGGGGGGGGGGGGGGGGGCAGAAGGATTGCTTTATCCTAGGTATTCCTTGAAGAGGTGGGGTTTCAGGTGTCTCCGGAAGGTGGTGATTGACTCCGCTGTCCTGGCGTCGTGAGGGAGTTTGTTCCACCATTGGGGTGCCAGAGCAGCGAACAGTTTTGACTGGGCTGAGCGGGAACTGTACTTCCTCAGTGGTAGGGAGGCGAGCAGGCCAGAGGTGGATGAACGCAGAGCCCTTGTTTGGGTGTAGGGCCTGATCAGAGCCTGAAGGTACTGAGGTGCCGTTCCCCTCACAGCTCCGTAGGCAAGCACCATGGTCTTGTAGCGGATGCGAGCTTCAACTGGAAGCCAGTGGAGAGAGCGGAGGAGCGGGGTGACGTGAGAGAACTTGGGAAGGTTGAACACCAGACGGGCTGCGGCGTTCTGGATGAGTTGTAGGGGTTTGATGGCACAGGCAGGGAGCCCAGCCAACAGCGAGTTGCAGTAATCCAGACGGGAGATGACAAGTGCCTGGATTAGGACCTGCGCCGCTTCCTGTGTGAGGCAGGGTCGTACTCTGCGGATGTTGTAGAGCATGAACCTACAGGAACGGGCCACCGCCTTGATGTTAGTTGAGTACAGACAGTACAGGGGCATTGTCATCATCAGACTCCACATTCAAATGAACAGTTGTCTCATATACCAGCACTGGTGGGGTCTCTCTAATACCACAGGAGGTTGAGGCGTCTTTGGTTGTACTTACTTGAATAACAACAAAACAATCATAAATCATCAATAGCCTACACCTTAACCACTCTTTACAAACTATGTAGGTGCCAACTCCGACAGTTTAGGTGGACATGGTTCGCTGGGAAGCTGTGCAAAGTAGGCTAGATGTGGAAATGACTGCAATGTCTTGAACATTATGACACTGTCATTACAGGTTGATTAAAGTGCATAGACAAAAGAGATGAAAAGTGAAAGAATACCACCCTAATCAACATGATTAGCCTCAATAATATACACAAGTCATGTGCTTGAGTTTAGAACTTTTTAGAATCTGTTTGGATTTGTTTGCTTAGAGTTGTAAAAATGTACCACATATTTGTGAAAATTGCACGAAAGTCATGGAGAAAAGAAACAAATGAACTAGTGAATGTTACATGATCCATAAAAGCAGAGTTGGAGATAATATTGACTTAAAACCATAAAGCTTATGAATATTCAAGGCAAGAAAAACAATTCTTCAAAAAATAACTTAATTCATTTGAAACCATCATGACAGCAAAGAGAGCAATTATGTATGACAATATAAGAAAAACAAATGATTATAAGCTCTTTCAAAAACGATTAGAAATCTAAGCATTACAAACTGGAATAGCCTACTAAAAGAGTTTAATAGAGGTTCAAACTGTGATCCAACAATGTTATTACATAATTCAACAGCAGCACAAACTTAGTTTAAAGTGGTAGAAGAAAATCTAAATATTTAAATATTTGGTCACTATAAATTGTATTATTTTTTTCTTTTCAACCCAGTAACATAAACAGAATGTTTTTGTAAAAATCATTTCTACAACATGACCAAAACAGTCAGGTCAGTGTACCGGTATACAGTACAACAGTATATATATTTACTGTAAATATCAATACAGTGTCATTTGATTTTAATCACTTCTATTAGTAACAATTAAGTAGTATTTACAGGAGTGTTTTCATGCAACCAACTGTATAGAATAATGTCCACCAGAGCTGTTGCCAGGGAATTGAATGTTCATTTCTCTACCATATTTTATACCTGAAAATAAATAGTTTAAGGTAAAAGGCAGTTAAGAAAACATGATTGTAAAAAGAAAACCCAGATATGGAAAGAATATTAAATCACATAAAAACATGTTATAAAGTAAAGCTTAAACAATGTTTTAACGAATTTGGCAGTATGTTCAACCGGCCCCACAACCACGCCAGCCCAGGACCTCCACATCCGGCTTCTTCACCTGCTGGGTCGTCTGAGACCAGCCACCCAGACAGCTGCTTCACCTGCGGGATCGTCTGAGACCAGCCACCCAGACAGCTGCTTCACCTGCGGGATCGTCTGAGACCAGCCACCCAGACAGCTGCTTCACCTGCGGGATCGTCTGAGACCAGCCACCCAGACAGCTGCTTCACCTGCGGGATCGTTTGAGACCAGCCACCCAGACAGCTGCTTCACCTGCGGGATCGTCTGAGACCAGCCACCCAGACAGCTGCTTCACCTGCGGGATCGTCTGAGACCAGCCACCCAGACAGCTGCTTCACCTGCGGGATCGTCTGAGACCAGCCACCCAGACAGCTGCTTCACCTGCGGGATCGTCTGAGACCAGCCACCCAGACAGCTGCTTCACCTGCGGGATCGTCTGAGACCAGCCACCCAGACAGCTGCTTCACCTGCGGGATCGTCTGAGACCAGCCACCCAGACAGCTGCTTCACCTGCGGGATCTTCTGAGACCAGCCACCCAGACAGCTGCTTCACCTGCGGGATCGTCTGAGACCAGCCACCCGGACAGCTGCTTCACCTGCGGGATCGTCTGAGACCAGCCACCCAGACAGCTGCTTCACCTGCGGGATCGTCTGAGACCAGCCACCCAGACAGCTGCTTCACCTGCGGGATCGTCTGAGACCAGCCACCCGGACAGCTGATGAAACTGTGGGATTGCACAACTGAAGAATTTCTGCACAAAAGGTTGGAAACAGGGAAGCTGTTCTTCGTATTTGTCGTCCTCAACAGGGTCTTGACCTGACTGCAGTTCTGCGTCGTAACCGACTTCGATGCCCACTTGCACACTGGAGAAGTGTGCTCTTCATGGATGAATCCGTTTCAACTGTACGGGGCAGATGGCACATGGCAAACAGCGTGTATGGCGTTGTGTGGGCGAGCGGTTTACTTATGTCAACGTTGTGAACAGAGTGCCCCATCATGTCGTGGGGTTATGGTATGGGTAGACATAAGCTGCGGACAAATAACACAATTGCATTTGATCGATGGAAATTTGAATGCACAGAGATACCATGACGAGATCCCGAGGCCCAATGGCAGACTGGCCGTCGGGAGAACCGGGACATTTCCCGGTGGCCTGAGGGTTGTTTTGGCCTGCGGTGAATAGTCAATTTGACCAGCAATAATATAGCAAGCAGGAATGAGTTGACGGAGAATCCACGCATCAGGCACGACTCTCACTCGCTGCAGTGTCCCCGCGCAAGGGTGCGCGTACCAAAAATGACACCAGGTCTCTCCGCGACGCACATAGCAACCGTCTACCTGCCTCTCTACAGATAACATTTTAGACAAGTCGCACGGCGAAATGGACAGTCAGAAGAGGAAAGGTGGAGCAGAGAGGGAGAGAATAAAAAAGAGAAAGGTCCTTACCACAGACGCTGCGAAGTAAGCGACATGTTCGCCAGTAAGGGACCAGGTCAGTCAAAAACACTAGCTAAACCACACACACTGACACACACGACACCCAGCATGGCTAGCTAAGTAACCTAGCTAATAATAGTGACACAACGGCCGGTAGGCTACGTCTTACGTCTTCGTGGAGGAATTATATCATGGCAATGAGTGCAACATAGCGATCATAGAATTATATTGTAGCGTGTTATGTGTTAGGCTAGTAGGTGGTTGTGTTGTACTTACCAGTACCCAGTGTTCGCGGGGTCCGACATGCCAATCAACCTGCTATCTGCCAATCACGGGAATGCCTGGAATGTTCTGATGCCGGGCATCCTGGCGGTTGGCGGAGTGGCGTGGAGGGGCGTTGGGCAGGGCGATGGAGCATTGGAAGTTAAAACCAGGTTTAGCCTTTGTTCTCTCTCTTACGTCTGGCCTTCACAAGAGAAGGTCACGGTTGGCTTGTGGGTTATTTTTCATTTATTTGGCATGGGCTACGGCCAAACAGTAGCTTGTGTAAAGTTGGGTTAATAAACCGTCAATTCGTAAACTCAATCTTCTGTCTGGACAATTGTTCCTTTATGATCTAGTCAGGTCATTACAATATCATGGCAATGAGTGCAACATAGCGATCATAATGACATTGAAGGCAATATGTTTCAACTAGTAAAAAATAGTAAACCTAGACTATAGACTTGCCAGCATTCGGTCATGACTCATGCCATATAAGCTAGGGAATGTGCACATACACTGTACAGCGAAACAGGCTACAGTAACGTAACCATAATACATCCATGAACGTAGCACAGTAGCCTGTGTGACACAGCACAGGCAATGACAAAGATCATTAGCGCCATTTGTACCAGCATTACAAGTTACTACAATAATATACAGCTCTGGGACAAATTAAGAGGCCACTCCAAATTAAGAGACCACTCTTATTTTCTTTCCAGAGCTGTATTAATGTAGCCTACTGATACACTAATGATAGTGAGTATGACAATAGAGTCTTTTCTTTTCAAAGGTGGAGAAGGAAGCAGCGGCAGCACTAGAGCTTCAGGTGCTCCTGCAGAACTGGAGATGGTGGTCAGTTCAGAGACAGACTCAGAGCAGGAACCTTCAGGTACAACTTCAGAGCATTCTATGATTTTACATTAATATGTTCTTTATTTATGAGATTATCAGTAGGACTGTAATCGGGGGGCATACAATCGATGACTGCACAATTAATACACGTTTAAGTTTAGGTTATTTACAATGTTAATCTCATTCTGCAGAGCAACCAGATGTGCAGAGAGAGGTTCAGAGCCCAGTACAGGGAAAATAGAAAGGGACCGCAAAAGCAGTTATTTTGCCCATCCTCAGTCCAAGGATTTTGACTTATTTTTTTCAGTACCACCCAAACCTATAAAGATGGCACTAACAGAAAATGGCTGACATACAATGAAGTAACTCACTCCTCGTTCTGCTCAGTGTGTCTTGCATTCGCAAAACCTTCAGCCAGTGATAGTGCATTTGTCAAAGGAGGCATGCAGGCCTGGAAACATGCCCATCAGAAAGTACAGGAACATGAGAGAAGCAAGACCAATAGAGAAAGTGCAGAAGCCTTTCCCTCAGAGCCAGCAAAGCAGACATCCGTACCCTTCTGAGTGATAAGCAAATGTCAGTTCAATGAGACCAGGTCAGAAAGAGGCAGGTAGGTCATGGAACGTGTGATTGATGTAGTTAAAGTTATTGGTAAATGTGGGCTGAGCTACAGAGGACACAGACACGAAGCTGCATATAACTTGGAAAACATGGCTGACAATCATGGCTAATGTTTTGAGCTTATATTGTTACTAGTGGTAATTACTTACTGGTTACTCTGAAGTAGCTCTGCTATGACTCTTCCTTAACAGGCTGACATGGGTGAAAGAACATTTGCTGTGAGTTAAAGCCTTTGTACAGAGGCATGTTTTTTAGACTTTCATATTATACTTGCAGTTATGTAGCCAATGTTCAATTTAACTGACTCAGTGTATAGATGTGTTTATTGTGTGCTGTTGGTGTCACGTTCCTGACTTGTTTTCCATAGTTTTTTGTATTTGTTTAGTATGGTCAGGGCGTGAGCTGGGTGGGTAGTCTATGTTATGTGTTTCTATGTTGGGTTCAATGTGTTGCCTGATATGGTTCTCAATTAGGGGCAGGTGTTTGACGTTTCCTCTGATTGAGAACCATATTAAGGTAGGCTGTTCTCACTGTTTGTTTGTGGGTGATTGTCTTCCGTGTCAGTGTTTGTACCACACGGGACTGTATCGTTTGTTCTAGTCTGTACCTGTTTGTGCGTTCTTCGTGTTTATGTAAGTTCATATGTTCAGGTCAGTCTACGTCGTTTTTTGTTTTGTAATGTCTCAAGTGTGTTACGTGTTCGTCTTGTCTAAATAAATTCATCATGTCTTCACAACACGCTGCGTTTTGGTCCGATCCCTACACCTCCTCTTCAGACGAAGAGGAGGAAATCAGCCGTTACAGTTGGCTTTATGGACACCAGTGAGGGAACATTGTAATCTACATATTTTTGTAGAGGAGTGCTTTTTCGACTTTTGTATTATACTTACTTACATTGTTGTAGCTTATGTTCAAGTTCCGTGAATGTGTGACGTTTTTTGATACTTTTGATATGCTTGATGCTTGAATATAAAGATAATCATTTGAACATTTGAGCTAACTCTGTATATCTTATTCTCTTTTTAAAAAGTGTAGGCTAATTGTTTTGTGTTTCTAGCCTTGTACATTTGTATGTGCTATGATTGGTGTATTCCTAGTGAGTTTTTGAGGGTGCACCCATAGCCATAGCATACCTTGAAAACTCAGTGTTCAGATAGGCTACTTGTTGGTCAGTCCCAAATGTCTGTATTTTGTCATGTGGATAACTTTCTTCCCAGATGAACATAGTGTCCAAATTTATAACTAGTTTGGTACCCGTTACATCAACAAATAGGGTTAGCCTACAAAATTAGCGGTCTGGTGGTTTCGTGAACAGGGAGGCCTGGGATGGAGTCAAATTCCCGGCCTGAATTATTGTTTCAGTCCACCCCTGCTGAGGCCCATTGTCATGCCATTCATCTGCCGCCATCACCTCATGTTTCAGCATGATAATGCACGGCACCATGTCACAAGGATATGTACAGTCGTGGCCAAAAGTTTTGAGAATGACACAAATATTAATTTTCAAACGTCTGCTGCCTCAGGTTGTATGATGGCAATTTGCATATACTCCAGAATGTGATGAAGAGTGATCAGATGAATTGCAATTAATTCCAAAGTCCCTCTTTGCCATGCAAATTAACTGAATCCCCAAAAAACATTTCCACTGCATTTCAGCCCTGCCACAAAAGGACCAGCTGACATCATGTCAGTGATTCTCTCGTTAACACAGGTGTGAGTGTTGACGTGGACAAGGCTGGAGATTACTCTGTCATGCTGATTGAGTTCGAATAACAGACCGGAAGCTTCGAAAGGAGAGTGGTGCTTGGAATCATTGTTCTTCCTCTGTCAACCATAGTTACCTGCAAGGAAACACGTGCCGTCATCATTGCTTTGCAGAAAAAGGGCTTCACAGGCAAGGATATTGCTGCCAGTAAGATTGCACCTAAATCAACCATTTACCAGATCATCAAGAACTTCAAGGAGAGCGGTTCAATTGTTGTGAAGAAGGCTTCAGGGCGCCCTAGAAAGTCCAGCAAGCGCCAGGACCGTCTCCTAAAGTTGATTCAGCTGCGGGATTGGGGCACCACCAGTACAGAGCTTGCTCAGGAATGGCAGCAGGCAGGTGTGAGTGCATCTGCACGCACAGTGAGGCGAAGACTTTTGGAGGATGGCCTGGTGTCAAGAAGGGCAGCAAAGAAGCCACTTCTCTCCAGGAAAAACATCAGGGACAGACTTATATTCTGAAAAAGGTACAGGGATTGTACTGCTGACGACTGGGGTAAAGTCATTTTCTCTGATGAATCCCCTTTCCGATTGTTTGGGGCATCCGGAAAAAAGCTTGTCCGGGGAAGACAAGGTGAGCGCTACCATCCGTCCTGTGTCATGCCAACAGTAAAGCATCCTGAGACCATTCATGTGTCGGGTTGATTCTCAGCCAAGGGAGTGGGCTCACTCACAATTTTGCTTAAGAACACAGCCATGAATAAAGAATGGTACTAACACATCCTCCGAGAGCAACTTCTCCTCGCCATCCAGGAACAGTTTGGTGACGAACAATTCCTTTTCTAGCATGATGGAGCACCTTGCCATAAGGCAAAAGTGATAACTAAGTGGCTCGGGGAACAAAACATCGATATTTTGGGTCCATGGCCAGGAAACCCCCCAGACCTTAATCCCATTGAGAACTTGTGGTCAATCCTCAAGAGGCGGGTGGACAAACAAAAGCCCACAAATTCTGACAAAATCCAAGCATTCATTATGCAAGAATGGGCTGCCATCAGTCAGGATGTGGCCCAGAAGTTAATTGAAAGCATGCCATGGCGGATTGCAGAGGTCTTGAAAAAGAAGGGTCAACACTGCAAATATTGACTCTTTGCATCAACTTCATGTAATTGTCAATAAAAGCCTTTGACGCTTATGAAATGCTTGTAATTATACTTCAGTATTCCATTGTAACATCTGACAAAAATATCTAAAGACACTGAAGCAGCAAACTTTGTGGAAATTCATATTTGTGTCATTCTCAAAACTTTTGGCCACAACTGTACACCATTCCTGGAAGCTGAAAACGTCCCAGTTCTTCCATGGCCTGCATACTCAGGTGTGCTCCCTCTCCGGCCTCTAGGTCACCAGGCTGCTCATTATAGCGCACACTCCCTTTGGTTTCTTCCCCAGTTGTCATTGTTCCTGTTGCTGTTTCATGTCAGTGCGCTGTTCGTGTTTCTTGTTTTGTTCGTTTATTTATTAAATGTATTCACTCCCTGAACTTGCTTCCCGACTCTCAGCGTACATCGTTACACATGTCACCGATTGAGCATGTTTGGGATGCTCTGGATCGACGCGTACGACAGCATGTTCCAGTTCCCGCCAATGTCCAGCAACTTCACACAGCCATTGAAGAGGAGTGGGACAACATTCCACAGGCCACAATCAACAGCCTGATCAACTCTATGAGAAGGAGATGTGTCGCGCTGCATGAGGCAAATCGTGTTCACACCAGATACTGCCTGGTTTTGTGATCCACGCCCCTACCTTTTTTTTAAGATATCTGTGACCAACAGATGAATATATGTCTTCCCAATTATGTTAAATCCATAGATTAGGGCCTAATGAATTTATTTAAATTGACTGATTTCCTTATAAGAATTATAACTGAGTAAAATCTTTGAACATGTTGCGTTTATATTTTTGTTCAGTGTGTATACATTTTTTTCTGTCTTGGAGTTTGAAATGTACTGGCCAAAGCGGGCCATATGAAAGCTTGATTAACTGGCCCGGTGAGCTCCGCAGATTTTGCCGGGCCAGCAGGCAGCCCTGTCTATCGAACCCTGCTAATCCATTCCCTATACTCAATGTCATGTGCCAAAGAAAAAACGCCACCTGCTGGAGAAGACAGATTTTGGGCCCAGTTATCCCTCTTGCTTCACCTCTTCCTCTGGTGTGACTCACAAATTGCAGTTAATTACTATAGCTTCCGACTTGGATCAATCACAGTGGGCATACGACGTGATAAAAGAGTCTTTTACTGGTTGAAATCTTAATACCAGATTAATTAGTCTTTTTCATTCATCTTATTTGTTTTCATTCATCTTATCTGTTTTTTGGTTGAACTGATTACCACTTATCTAAATTCTACTAAATTAATAGACAATCTATATACAGTGCATTTGGAAAGTATTCAGACCCCTTCACTTTTTCCACATTTTGTTACGTTACAACCTTATTCTAAAATTGATTAAATTGTTCCCCCCCCCAATCAATCTACACACAATACTCCATAATGACAAAGCAAAAACAGTTTTTAGAAATGTCAAAAATAAATAAATAAAATGAAACTGAAATATGACTTTTACATAAGTATTCAGACCCTTTACTCAGTACTTTGCTGAAGCACATTTAGCAGCAGTTACAGCCTCGAGTCTTCTTGGGTATGACGCTACAATTTTGGAACACCTGTATTTGGGGAGTTTCTCCCATTCTTCTCTGCAGATTCTCTCAACCTCTGTCAAGTTGGATGGGGAGCGTCGCTGCACAGCTATTTTTAGGTCTCTCCAGAGATGTTCGATCAGGTTCAAGTCTGGGGTCTGGCTGGGCCACTCATGGACATTCAGAGACTTGTTCCGAAGCCACTCCTGCATTGTCTTGGCTGTGTGCTTAGGGGCGTTATCCTGTTGGAAGGTGAACCTTCACCCCAGACTGAGGTCCTGAGCTCTCTGGAGCAGGTTTTCATCAAAGATCTCTCTGTACTTTGCTCCATTCATCTTTCCCTCAATCTTGACTAGTCTCCTAGTCCCTGCCGCTGAAAAACATCCCCACAGCATGATGCTGCCACCACCATGCTTCACCGTAGGGATGGTGCCAGGTTTCCTCCAGACATGACTCTTGGCATTCAGGCCAAAGAGTTCAATCTTTGTTTCATCAGACCAGAGAATCTTGTTTTTAATGGTCAGAGTTCTTCAGGTGGCTCACAGGCTGTCATGTGCCTTTTATTGAGGAGTGGCTTCCCACTGGCCACTACCATAAAAGCCTGATTGTTGGAGTGCTGCAGAGATGGTTGTCCTTCTGGAAGATTCTCCCATCCCCAGAGGAACTTTGGAGCTCTGTCAGTGACAATTGGGTTCTTGGTTAACTCCCTGACCAAGGACCTTCTCCCCCGATTGCTCAGCTTGGCCGGGCGGCCTGCTCTCGGAAGAGTCTTGGTGGATCCAAACTTATTTATTTTAAGAATGATGGAGGCCACTGTGTTCTTGGGGACTTTCAATGCTGCAGATCTGTGCCTCGACCCAATCCTGTCTCTGAGCTCTACGGACAATTCCTTCAACCTCATGGCTTTGTTTTTGCTCTGACATGCACTGTCAACTGTGGGACCTTATTTAGACAGGTGTGTGTCTTTCCGAATCATGTCCAATCAATTCAATTTACAACAGGTGGACTCCAATCAAGTTGTAGAGACATCAAGGATGATCAATGGAAACAGGATGCATACCTGAGCTCAGTTTCGAGTCTCATAGCAAAGGGTCTGAATACTTACATAAATAAGTGTTATTTTATTTTTTTATAAATTAGCAAACATTTCTAAAAACCTGTTTTGATTTGTCATTATGGGGTATTGTGTGTAGATGAGGAAACATTCGTTTTATCCATTTTAGAATACGGGTGTAACGTAACAAAATGTGGAAAAAGAGAAGGGGTCTGAATACTTTCTGAATGCACTATAAACATGAGCATAGTGTTTGTGGGCCATGCACCCATTGCATATAAGACACGAGAACCATTAATGTTATTTTTCAGTAGGGTTTACATGATTCATCTTATCACACTTGGCAAACAGCTGGCAGAGTGCACAAAAGTGGGTTAAGGTCTCGTGGCATACTGTGGGCTCAGGCATAATCTGAGACTCGGGGGGCTCGGCCTGGACTCGGGAAGAGCTTCATGCAGGACAAGCTATTTCCGAGTCTGTCAGAATCATATTACTCTGGCCTCCGGCTAAAAGTACCCGGGTCGAGTCCACTTCAGATTACCCGGCCCAATTCAACTATTTTAGGAGTTGAGTTTGTTCATGAGTTGAGTTTGAGGTTTTTATTTGGCAGGTGTTGAAATACCAATTTGTTTTAAAGTCATGGAATTTGCAAGGTCATTAAAATCACACATTTGTGATAGCTATAGGACCGCAGAGACTATCAGAGATGGTCCCTAATTTAGAGAATCTCAGATGCTATAAATGCTTTTGCTACAGACTACGGCAGTGTTTTTCATAGTTTGAGTCCACCCAATTGAAAAGTGCACATTCACTTCCATAACATTTGTTCTAGGCTAGCAGTATGTAAGATAAACATGCACAATAATACAGGATACACTTACAAAAATGCACTACAGTTAAAATGCAGTAAAACTGCAGTACAATTAAATAATGGTTGTTTAATTAATAAAACACTACATGACCAAAAGTATGTGGACACCTGTTTGTCGAACATCTCATTCCAAAATCATGGGCATTAATATGGAGTCGGTCCCCCCTTTGCCGATATAACAGCTTCCACTCTTCTGGGAATGCTTTCCACTAGATGTTGGAACATTGCTGCGGGGACTTGCTTCCATTCAGCCACAAGAACATTAGTGAGGTCGGGCACTGATGTTGGGCGAACAGGCCTGGCTCGCAGTTGGCGATCCAATTCATCCCAAAAGGTGTTCAATGGGGTTAAGGTGAGGGCTCAGTGCAGGCCAGTCAAGTTCATCCACACTGATCTCAACAAATTATATGAACCTCCCTTTGTGCACGGGGGGGCATTGTCATGCTGTGTCAACTTTGCCACAAAGTTGGAAGCACAGAATCGTCTAGAATGTCATTGTTTGCTGTAGCGGTAAGATTTCCCTTCACTAGAACTAAGGGGCCTAGCCCGAACCATGAAAAACAGGCCCAGACCATTATTCCTCCTCCACCAAACTTTACAGTTAGAACTATGCATTCGGGCAGGTAACGTTCTCCTAGCATCCACCAAATCCAGATTTGTCTGTTGGACTGCCAGATGGTGAAGTGATTTATCCCTCCAGAGAATGCATTTCCACTGCTCAAGAGTTCAATGGCGGCGAGCTTTATGCCACTCCAGCCGATGCTTAGCATTGTGCATGGTGATCTTAGGCTTGTGTGCAGCTGCCCGGCCATGGAAACCCATTTCATGAAGCTCCCGATGAACAGGTCTTGTGCGGACGTTACTTCCAGACGCAGTTTGGAACTCGACGGTCCGGTTCTGTGAGCTTGTGTGGCCTACCACTTTGCGGATAAGCCGGTGGTGCTCCTAGACGTTTCCACTTCACAATAACACCACTTACAATTAACCGGGGCAGCTCTAGCAGAACAGAAATTTGACAAACTGACTTTTTTGAAAGGTGGCATCCTACTGCCAATGTTTGTCTATGGAGATTGCATGGCTGTGTGCTCGATTTTATACACCTGTCAGCAGCGGGTGTGGCTGAAATAGCCGAATCCACTAATTTGAAGGGGTGTCCACATAAGTGTGTGTGTGTGTGTGTGTGTGTGTGTGTGTGTGTGTGTGTGTGTGTGTGTGTGTGTGTGTGTGTGTGTGTGTGTGTGGACGTGTTTAACTATTCTTGTGGGGACCAGAAGTCCCTACAAGAATAGTAAACGAACAAAAAGTTGACCAGCTGGGGACATTTTGTTAGTCCCCACAAGGTCAAATGCTATTTCTAGGGGGTTTAGGGTTAAGGTTAGAATTAGTGTTAGGGTTAGAATTAAGTTAAATAGCATCTTTCTTTTGGTGTTTTTCAGAATCAGTAGAAAGGCCTCTTAGTGTCCAAAGTTTTCATAACTATGACCTTAATTGCCTACCGTCTGTAAGCTGTTAGTGTTCCACAGGTTCAAGTTCATTAATTGTTTATGGTTCATTGAACAAGCATGGGAAACTGTGTTTAAACCCTTTACAATGAAGATCTGTGAAGTTATTTGGATTTTTACGAATTATCTTTGAAAGACAGAGTCCTGAAAAAGGGACGTTTATTTTTTTGCTGAGTTCATATAGCTTTATGATAACTAAAGGATGTGCAACTTGCCTCTATATAAGGAATACAATGTTGAAACGAGGTTGCTTAGTCACGTGGTTAAAGAGCTTAAATATGTATTTATAATTGTGTAAGTGCCCTATAGGAAAACCAAAGGGTGTGCAATGTGTGTCCCTACCCTGTGAACAATAAAGTTGGTTTGAAGTGCCTAGGTCATGTGATCAAGGAGCTATTGAATTTTTATTATTTAAATTATTTAATCATTTTATGAGAAAACCAAAGGGTGTGTAAAGAACAATGGACAGTTGAAATGATCTTGCTAAGTCACTTGGTTGAAGAGTTATTGAAATTGTAGTATTGTGATCATGCAATTTGCTGATGATCAATAGTTGCATTGACGCTGTGCCAGGCTGCCTACGCCATTGCTGGGTGAAAATAAGACCTGTGCAATGTTGCACACCTTTTTTTCCTTCATAAAGAGCCTAACCTGAGGTATGTAGCTCAAATCGCTGGTGAGCTATTTAAGTCCGAAGGTCTGAATGTCTTGACAATATAGAATCTCAAACCAACTTCACCATGGCGCATCACCCAGGGTTTCCACGGTCTGCCTTGACACATATGTTATCAGGACAGATTAGCTACATTAGCTAGCACAGCAGCCACCGGTAGCAGTGGGAAGAGGCCAGTCACCCATGCATGGTGCAGCGGGAGGGGCACAGATACTCGTGCATACAGGCCCAAGTGCTACATTTAGCATACAGCCGCTGGAGCGGTTTGATTTTTCTAAACCTCAAGAATGGACCAAATGGATTAGGATGTTTGAGCGCTTTCGTCAGGCAAGTAATTTTCACACTTCTACCAAGGAGAACCAGGTAAACACTCATGTACTGTATGGGCGACGAAGCAGATTACGTTTTGAGGGGTCTAAACCTAAACGAACTCAAGCAAAAACAGTATGGACAAATAAGATACATATTTCATGCATTCATTATTGTGAAAAATAATGTGATCTATCAGAGAGCATGCTTTAACATGCGGAGACTGGGGGAAATTAAACAGTGGATTGTTTTCTCACAGCCTTTTATGCCCTAGTAGAGTATTGCAACTATGGACTTTTGCATGATGAACTAATTCAAGACAGGATTGTCGTTGGGTTAGCAGATATGCGTCTATCAGAACGTATGCAGCTAGATAAAGATCTCACGCTAGAGAGAGCCATTGAGATGGCAAGGCAAACTGAAGAAGTGAAAAAGCAGCAGAGTTGCCTGCGAGGTGACACAGTAACAACAAAAAAGACATGCTCAGTGGATAGAGTTATGCAGAAAGGCAGCCAGGGGAAACAGAAAATCCAGCATGAGAAAGCTAGCCATGAGAATGCTAATGAGAAAAAGCAGTCAGTGTCAAAACTGGCAAAAGCCCTATACATCCTAGAGCACAGTGTGCAGCTAATGAAGTAGTGTGTCTGTCCTGTGGGGAAAAGGGACATTGCCAACGTGTGTGTGTATGTCATCAAGAGCCGTAAACGAGGTTCAAGAAGAGGATGATAACATTTTCCTAGGATCAATAAAAGCAGGAGGTGACCCATGGCTGATTGACATTCAAGTGATGGACAGAAATGTGAAATTCAAAATAGACACTGGTGCTGATGTGACTGTTATCCCAGACAATGTGTTCAATCAACCAGCAAGCCAGCTCTGCAAAAACCAACAAAACCTCTGCTAGGACCAGGAAGAGTGCCGCTGGACGGGATCAGCGTCACAAGTGTGGTTCTATGAAAAGGAGAAAAGGAGACACTGGAGGATGTGTATGATGTCATCAGAGATCTACACAAAGCTTTACTAGGCGAACCATCTATCACAAAGCTTGAGTTAGTTGCTCGACTCGACAGCATTGATTTACAGACACTGAAAGAAAGCTATCCAAAGCTGTGCAGCGGTCTTGATTCAGTACAACAACCATATACCATCAAGCTGAAACCTGGCGCAGAGGGCTACTCACATCACGACAAATTCCTCTGGCATTGCTGCCAAAAGTTAAGAAAGAGCTAGAGCCCACGGAGGAGCCCACGGACTGGTTGGTTGTCCCAAAGAGGAACGGGGATGTGCGGATATGTGTCAATTTCACCAGTCTCAATGAGTCAGTGTGTAAAGAAAAATACAAACAGACCTTTGGCTCAATAGCCAGGGCGAAGATCTTCAGCAAGCTCAACAGGAACATTGGCTTCTGGCAGATAGCGCTAGCCGTGGAGTCAGTTAAGCAAGCAACCTTCATCACACCTTTAGGACATTACTACTTCAATCTTCTACCTTTTGGTATCGCTTCAGCACCTGAACACTTCCAGAACGTAATGGTGACAGAGGTCACTGAAGGCATGGAAGGTGTGGTCTGTCATATGGATGATGCAAGACTTCATGCCGCATTGCAAAAGATGGAAAAGCCGGCTTAACTCTGAACACGGACAAATGTGACCTGTCAAAGGAGGAAGTGAAGTTCCTTGGCCACATTATATTGGACAAAGGAGTACAGTCCGACCAGACAAAGTCAGAGGCTGTCAAGGAGATGGCGCAGCCATCCAATGTCAGCGAGCTGCAGAGTTTTCTAGGAATGGTGAACCAACTGGGAAAGTTCATCCCTCAGTTTGCAGAAAAGGACACACCTCTCAGAGACTTACTCTCAAAGAAAAACCACTGGTACTGGGGGGCCGACCAAGTCAAAGCCATCAAAGAGCTGAAGGAAGAGCTGACATCCACACCTGTGCTAGCCCTGTACGACCCAAACAAAGAGATCAAGGTCTCAGCCGATGCATCTTCCTATGGACTAGGAGGAGTGCTGCTGCAGAAGAAGGAATGAAGAAGAAGGAATGGAGACCCGTTGCCTACTCTTCCCGGTCTCTCACACCAACCGAGCAGAGATACTAGCTAGCTCAAGTGGAAAAATAACCTCTGGGGATGACATGGGCATGTGAAAGATTCAGAGACCTTCTCATTGGTCAACACTTTCAGCTGGAAACTGATCACAAACCGCTCCTGAGCCTTCTGTGGAACCAACCCTTGTACACCCTTCCCCCACGAATCCAACTCTTTAGGATGAGACTTTTGAGATACTCCTACACGATTGCTCATGTCCCTGGAAAGAGTCTGTGGACTGCAGACATACTGTCATGTGCACCAGTCAAATCCAAAGCTCCTGCTGCAGAAAAGGAGCACATGGATAGCACAAATATATATGTGGATGCCATCATGGAACAGCTTCCAGCAAGTGTTTCCTACATGGACAACCTGAGAGAACAACTCAAAGCCGACAGTGTGTGCTCAAAAGTCATGACAATGTGTCAGGAAGGATGGTATGAGTTCAGCTAATGCTAAGGACCTCTGAAACTATACTGGGCAGAACTCGCTTTTCTCGCAGTGCACGAAAGTCTTCCGTTGAAAGGAACAAGACTTGTCATTCCATCAGCCTTACGAAAGTATGTCCTCACTAAGCTGCACAAGGGTCATCAAGGTGTGTTCAAGTGCAGAGAACGTGCACAACAGGCTGTGTGGTGGCCTGGACTCAGCCAGTACCTGAACGTAGTTGTGCTTAAAACCTGTTTGGGATAGGGGGCAACATTTTCACGTTCGGATGAAAAGCATGCCCAGAGTAAACTGCCTGCTACTCAGGCCCAGAAGCTAATATATGCAAATTAGTAGTAGATTTGGATAGAAAACACTCTGAGGTTTCTAAAACTGTTTGAATGATGTCTGTGAGTATAACAGAACTCATATGGCAGGCAAAGACCTGAGAAAAATCCAACCAGGAAGTGGGAAATCTGAGGTTTGTAGTTTTTCAAGTCATTGCCTTTTGAATATAGAATGTCTATGGGTCTGGCAGAATGCCATGAGCTAAGCCAGGCGCGCGGCCCTGAGAGCGAGCTGCGTTCCTTTTTATTTCTAAAAACAAAGGAATTGTCCGGTTGAAACATTATTGAAGATTTATGATAAAAACATCCTAAAGATTGATTCTATACATCGTTTGACATGTTTCTACGAACTGTAATAGAACGTTTTTGACTTTTCGTCTGGACTTCCGTCTGGACTTGCCTTGTGAATTTCGATTGGTGAACTAAACGCGCTAACAAAAAGGAGGTATTTGGACATAAAGATGAACTTTATCGAACAAAACAAACATTGTGGAACTGGGATTCCTGGGAGATCATCAAAGGTAAGGGAATATTTATAACGCTATTTCTGACTTTTACTGACTCCACAACATGGCGGGTATCTGTATGGCTTGTTTTTGTGGCTTAGCGCTGTACTCAGATTATTGCATGGTGTGCTTTTTCCGTAAAGCTTTTTTGAAATCTGACACAGCGGTTGCATTAGGGAGAAGTATATCTTTAATTCTATGCATAACACTTGTATCTTTTATCAAAGTTTGATGAGTATTTCTGTAAATTGATGTGGCTCTCTGCAAATTCGCCGGATGTTTTCGAGGCACACCATTAATGAACATAACGCGCCAATGTAAACTGAGATTTTTGGATATAAATATGAACTTTATCGAACAAAACATACATGTATTGTGTAACATGAAGTCCTATGAGTGCCATCTGATGAAGATCATCAAAGGTTAGTGATTAATTTTATCTCTATTTCTGCTTTTTGTGACTCCTCTCTTTGGCTGGAAAATGGCTGTATGTTTCTCTGTGACTTGGCGCTGACCTAACATAATTGAATGGTGTGCTTTCGCTGTAAAGATTTTTTGAAATCGGACACGATGGCTAGATTAACAAGAAGTTAAGCTTTAATTTGGTGTATTGCACTTGTGAATGTATGAAAGTTAAATATTTCCCAAAAATATTTTTGAATTTCGAGCTCTGCCATTTCAGCGGATGTTGGCTAGCGGAACCCCTAGCCTTAAGAAGTTTTAACTGCAGGACAAGCATCAAAGAGCACACAAACCACACAGAACCATCACAACTTCCTGAGAGACGCTGGCAAAGACTGGGAGCAGACTTGTTCAATCTAAAAAGAACCACCTACCTGCTAGTGGTGGACTATTTCTCAAGGTATGTGAGAATCGCAAACCTGTCACTAACAAAGTATGCAGACGTTGTAGTTAATCTGAAGTCCATCTTCGCCCGCAATGGGGTACCTGAGGTCCTGGTTTCAGCCTACTCTGCTTGCTTTGCTGGCCTATCGATCAACTCCACTCCACAATGGCTTCAGCCCGGCGCAACTGCTGATGGGACTACAGCTTCGTACCACGGTGCCACCCATCACTGCTAGACCCATCACTCCCAAACACAGCTGCTAGATTCCGGTCTCTGCACCCTGAGATGTTGGAGCGCGTTCACTCAAGTCACATTGCAGCTGAGGCCTGTTACAGGCACACTGTATTGGCCAGGAATGCAGAGTGAAATAAAAGACTGTCAGTAAATGCACAATCTGCAATGAATACGCCATTGAGCAACAGAGACGATGATGTCCCACGAGCTACCGATGCTGCCCTGGTAGATAGTAAGTCTAGATCTCTTCCAGCACAGTGACAGACTTTCTTCTGGTAGTCGAGCATTACTCAGACTTCTGGGAGATTTACCTCCTCCCCGACCTCTCTGCAGAGACAACGATCAGACGCTGCAAGGCTCAGTTTGCCCGCTATGGCCAGCCAGATAGGGTAATCTCAGATAATGGACCCCAATTCTCCTGCTTTGAGTTCTGGAAATTTGCTGCAGAATGGGGATTCGAGCACATCACCTCACCGCCACGACACCCAAAAGCTAATGGAAAGGCAATCAGCAGTCAAAATCGCAAAGAACCTCTGCAAAAAAGCTCTGCAAGAGGGCAAGAATACCTGAAAAGCAGTCCTGCAGTGGCACAATACCCCAACAGAAGGCCTGAATAGCAGCCCGGCCCAGCGCCTCATAGCACGGCGCTTAAAACCAGCTCTGCCAGTAGCCAACACTCTCCTGGAGCCCTGTTTGGTGACAGACGTGCTGGAGAAGCTTCATCACAGAGGACAGGTGTCCAAGTTCATCTACAACAAATCAGCAAAATACTTACCTGAGTTCAGGGTGGGTGAAACAGTGTTGATGAAGCCACTACCAGGTGACCGGCGGGCCTCTGGAGAATCGGGATCCTATGTACAGAAAGTTGCACCACGCTCCTACTTGGTCGAAGTGAATGGCTCACTGTACTGTCATAACAGGGTTGACCTTCAGGTTGCTGAGCAAGCCCCTACTCAATTCGGGCTTCTACTTCTAAAAATGAACCTTTCCAGAAACAAGTCTCTCACTGTTGCCGCTTGCTATAGACCACCCTCTGCCCCCAGCTGTGCCCTGGACACCATATGTGAATTGATTGCCCCCCATCTATCTTCTGAGCTCGTGCTGCTAGGTGACCTAAACTGGGACATGCTTAACACCCCAGCCATCCTACAATCTATGCTTGATGCCCTCAATCTCACACAAATTATCAATGAACCTACCAGGTACCACCCCAAATCCGTAAACACGGGCACCATCATAGATATCATCCTAACTAACTCGCCCTCCAAATACACCTCTGCTGTTTTCAACCAAGATCTCAGCGATCACTGCCTGCATCTGTAATGGGTCTGCGGTCAAACGACCACCCCTCATCACTGTCAAATGCTCCCTTAAACACTTCACCGAACAGGCCTTTCTAATCGACCTGGCCGGGGTATCCTGGAATGACATTGACCTCATCCCGTCAGTAGAGGATGCCTGGTTATTCTTTAAAAGTGCCTTCCTCACCATCTTAAATAAACATGCTCCATTCAAAAAATGTAGAACCAGGAATAGATATAGCCCTTGGTTCACTCCAGACCTGTCTGCCCTTGACCAGCACAAAAACATCCTGTGGCGTTCTGCATTAGCATCGAATAGCCCCCGTGATATGCAACTTTTCAGGGAAGTTAGGAACCAATATACACAGGCAGTTAGGAAAGCTAAGGCTAGCTTTTTCAAACAGACATTTGCATCCTGTAGTATAAACTCAAAAAAGTTCTGGGACACTGTAAAGTCCATGGAGAATAAGAGCACCTCCTCCCAGCTGCCCACTGCACTGAGGCTAGGAAACACTCACTACCAATAAATCCACAATAATTGAGAATTTCAATAAGCATTTTTCTACGGCTGGCCATGCTTTCCACCTGGCTACCCATACCACGGTCAACAGCCCGGCGCTCCCTACAGCAACTTACCTAAACCTCCCCCACTTCTCCTTCACCCAAATCCAGACAGCTGATGTTCTGAAAGAGCTGCAAAATCTAGACCGCTACAAATCAGCCGGGCTAGACAATCTGCACCCTCTCTTTCTAAAATGATCTGCCGAAATTGTTGCAACCCCTATTACTAGCCTGTTCAACCTCTCTTTCGTATCGTCTGAGGTTCCCATAGATTGGAAAGCTGCCGCGGTCATCCCCCTCTTCAAAGAGGGAGACACTCTAGACCCAAACTGCTACAGACCTATATCTATTCTACCCTGCCTTTCTAAGGTCTTTGAAAGCCAAGTTAACAAAGATTACCGACCATTTAGAATCTCACCGTACCTTCTCCGCTATGCAATCTGGTTTCAGAGCTGGTCATGGGTGCACCTCAGCCACGCTCAAGGTCCTAAACGATATCATAACCGCCATCGATAAGAGACATTACTGTGCAGCCGTATTCATCGACCTGGCTAAGGCTTTCGACTCTGTCAATCACAACATTCTTATTGGCAGACTCAACAGCCTTGGTTTCTCAAATGATTGCCTCGCTTGGTTCACCAATTACTTCTCCAATAGAGTTCAGTATGTCAAATCGGAAGGCCTGTTGTCCGGACCTCTGGCAGTCTCTATGGGGGTGCCACAGGGTTCAATTCTCGGGCCGACTCTCTTCTCTGTATACATCAATGATGTTGCTCTCGCTGCTGGTGATTCTTTGATCCACCTTTATGCAGACGACTCCATTCTGTATACCTCCGGCCCTTCTTTGGACACTGTGTTAACTAACCTCCAGATGAGCTTCAATGAAATACAACTCTCCTTCCGTGGCCTCCAACTGCTCTTAAATGCAAAAAAAACAAAATGCATGCTCTTCAACCGTTCGCTGCCCGCACCTGCCCGCCTGTTCAGCATCACTACTCTGGACGGTTCTGACTTAGAATATGTGGACAACTACAATTACCTAGGCGTCTGGTTAGACTGTAAACTCTCCTTCCAGACTCACATATAACATCTCCAATCCAATATGAAATCTAGAATTGGCTTCCTATTTCGCAACAAAGCATCCTTCACTCATGCTGCCAAACATACCCTCGTAAAACTGACCATCTTACCGATCCTCGACTTCGGCGATGTCATTTACAAAATAGCCTCCAACACTCTACTCAACCAATTGGATGCAGTCTATCACAGTGCCATCCGTTTTGTCACCAAAGCCCCATATACTACCCACCACTGCGACCTGTATGCTCTCGTTGACTGGCCCTCGCTTCATACTCGTCGCCAAACCCACTGGCTCCAGCTGCCAATGACTGGAACGAACTGCAAAAATCTCTGAAGCTGGAGACTCTTACCTCACTCACTAGCTTTAAGCACCAGCTGTCAGAGCAGCTCACAGATCACTGCACCTGTGAATAGCTCATCTGTAAATAACCCATCCAATATACCTCATCCCCATACTGTATTTATTTATTTATCTTGCTTCTTTGCACCCCAGTATCTCTACTTGCACATTCATCTTCTGCACACCATACCATTCCAGTGTTTAATTGCTATACTGTAATTACTTCGCCACCATGGCCTATTTATTGCTTTACCTCTCTTATCCTACCTCATTTGCACATGCTGTTTATAGATTTCTTTACTGTATTATTGATTGTATGTTTGTTTATTCCATGTGTAACTCTGTGTTGTTGTATGTATCGAACTGCTTTGCTTTATCTTGGCCAGGTCGCAGTTGCAAATGAGAACTTGTTCTCAACTAGCCTACCTGGTTAAATAAAGGTGACATAAAAAATAAATAGGGGTCACGTGACAAAGAACAGAACCCCAGCAAGTCATGTGGGGCCTGAGGCACTGGGCGAAGAGCCAGGGGATCACGTCGCCCATCAATAGTCCCCTCAGATAGTCAGGTGACACACCTCTGCATGAACCCGCAGTCCTCACAGACAAGCCCTCTGTCTTTTCACGCTGCAGTCAGCTGTCCCAGCCACATAAAATACTTCATCTGTAGGTTTCCTATTTGGGATTGTTGATAGACCCAAGATTTTTTAAATAAAAAAATGGGTAAAAGTGAAGAGATTATCAATGTGCTGTTTATTTTATAGCTGCAAAAAAATCTAAAGTATATTATTACTAGGTTTGTTTTGTTAGTGAATTGACAGCTCCTGTCCTATTTTATAAAAGGGAAGATGTTATGGGTGCAAAATGGCACGTTGATGCCATCTGTTGGTAAATGTTAATTACTGCAACACAGTAATTAAGAGTGTGCTTGATATACCCAGATGTATTGCAATGTACTGAACAAGACTGGTTACTTCCAGCAATAACTTGGTCCTGTCATTTAACATCCAAACACTCTTTCCTTCTGATACTGCCCAAACTGTAGCAATACATGCTCAACATTCTCTGTTTTCTGGCAATAATCACACTTTGCCAGTGACTGGAACAAACTGCAAAAATCACTGAAGCTGGAGACTCATATCTCCCTCACTAGCTTTAAGCACCAGCTGTCAGAGCAGCTCACAGATCACTGCACCTGTACATAGCCCATCTGTAAATAGCCCATCCAACTACCTCATCCTAATACTGTATTTATTTATCTTGCTCCTTTGCCCCCTAGTATCTCTACTTGCACATTCATCTTCTGCACATCTGTCCCTTCCTGCTGTCCTCCCCGACTTTCCTCTGTACTTTAAATAAATGCCTGCCCTTTGTATCTCTGCAACATCACTGTCCATATCAGGCATTTTACCTCTGCCTTGCTCATTGAAACTCCAACATCCCCACTACTAAGTGCATGTTTAGCCAGTACATCAACTGCCTCCAACCCCACATGGGCTGGGACCCAAGTAAATCGTATCTGTATACCCATCTGTCTAATCCTGCCATGGGTTTGTAGCACCTCATTACGGTCTTATCTCCTACGTGAGCTAAAGGACTGGAGACTCATCAACACTGCACATGAATCAGAGCAAATAACTACTCTGTCTGACTTGACTTCCTCCACCCACTGCAAGGCTAACAGTATGGCCATCAACTCCGAGGTATATACAGCCAGATGATCTGTAATACGTTCCCTGACTCCTGTCCTTGGATCTTTTGAACCATCTGTGTAAATGGCCACAACATCCTGATATTCTCTTAAAACAAATCAAATCAACTCGGGCCTCATTCAAGAGCTCCGACCTGAAGATCACCGACGTCATGATTTGACCTCGTATTTTTCGGAGTTGTTTTGAACGCGGCATGTGTTTACGCCTATGGAGTATGGGAATGGGACTTATACTGAAAAATATATATAAACACAACATGCAACAATTTCACTGAGTTACAAGTTCATAAAAGGAAATCAGTTAATTTAAATAAATAAATTAGGCCCTAATCTATGGATTTCAAATGACTGGGCAGAGGCACATCAATGGGTGGGAACCTGGGCCAGCCAATCAGAATGAGTTTTTCCCCACAAAAGGGCTTTATTACAGACAGAAATACTCCTCAGTTTCATCAGCTGTCTGGTCTCCAGACCAGGATGTCCTGGGCTGGCGTGGTTACAAATTCTCTAAAACAACGTTGAAAGTGGCTTATGGTAGCGAAATTAACATTCAATTCAGCTTTGGTGGGCATTCCTGCAGTCAACATATCAATTGCACGCTCCCTCAAAACTTGAGACATCTGTGGCAGTGTTGTGACAAAACTGCACATTTTAGTGGCCTTTTATTGTCCCCAGCACAAGGTGCACCTGTGTAATGATCATGCTCTTTAATCAGCTTGTTGATATGCCACACCTGTCAGGTGGATGGATTATCTTGACAACGGATACATACTCACTAACAGGGATGCAAACACATTTTACACATTAAATAAACTTTTTGTGCATATGGAAAAATTCTGGGATCTTTTATTTCAGCTCATGAAACATGGCACCAACACTTTACATGGTGCATTTATGTTTTTATTCAATTAAGGTGCAACCTGTCCATCCAGCCACTAATGTCTGAGCTCTTCATTTTTGGGAAAACGATGGTCACATTTTTACTGTGGCATTGCAGGTACTACACACTGAAATGTTACCGGCGTGTTGGCTGAAGAAAACCCAGCTGCAGTCAAGTTCTTTTGCACAGTACTAGACTAGCTAGCTCTGTAAACAACACCTGTGACCCTAGGCTTCTTGTCAGCCAAAGATGGTGGATAAATGAAGATGGTTCACTCAGGCTGCTTACAATTGTTTTTTTATAAATCCAGTCTGCTTAACAGGGTGGTTCACCCCTAGACCCCAATGCAATAGGAGCTGGGTCTGGCCTGCTTAGTTCATTCACTGTAATGTAACCCCAAAAAATGAGGGAGTGGGCCGTCTCGCTTCCTCTTCCGTCTCTGTCACCCAGATTAGAATGTCACTTCTGGGTCACAGCACTTTGGGGAAATGTCTAAATAAAAGTCCCCAACGTAATAGTAGAAAAGTCTCAACCTGCATTTATTCATGATATGATAAATATATTAACGATTTATATTTAAGTGACATTTGCATGACATTTCAGGTGTCCAACCATGGTACAATCTACTCACTAGTCCATAAATTACAAAACAAGTTTTAACAAAAGGCTAGGTCATAGCAGGTGTTGCTGGACTTTTACTGTGGTCAAATAGCTTAAATAGATGTATCCCTAATATAATAAAATGTTTTCAACTTCAGAAAATGAGAACCAATCTTGAAACAGGAAGAACCTGCGGTTTCTATGACCTGAGCATGGTTAGACCAGCAACTCACTGTTAAAAGCAAATTCTAACTTAGATTTTCCTCATGGAATTGTATTCCTTTAGCCATACATTGACATTGGCTATTATTTGTAGTTTTGATTGTTACATTGTGCACCTTTAAAGGAGAAGTTACTTTTTTTTTTTTTTACCAAATCTGTATTTTGAATGTAAATGGGATGTTATAGAAGTGCCCAGACATTCTTTTTGCGATTTCACTTGTTTTTGATAAACTTACCCCAACCAGAGATAGACTTCCTCCTGCTCATTCTGCAGTGCCAGGGTGTGGATAAAGCAAAACAAAAGCTCTAAAATCACCCAAATACATCCTTTTAGAAATGGCAACACTCTCACTATAGTGATGCAGGTCTTTAGATGTTGTACACATTACATTTTGTCACTCCAAACTTTATTGGCAACATTATATTTCATATTGTGCAGCTCGAGCCATACTTCTCCGTGTAGCCCATAATACTTTTCTGGGTGCGCATGCTCGGACTGCACGGAAAATAAGCACAGATGGATAGGGGAAACTGCTTGAGTCGCACAAAATGAAATATAACATTGCAGATAAAGTTTCTAAAATGACATATTTAGGTGATTTTTTGAGCTTTTGTTAATGTTTTATTCTAGAACATGCCATTTACATCCAAAATACAGATTTGGTATAAAAAAAAAGTTTACTTATCTTTTAAGGTTGCCATTATTAACCTCATAACAAAAGGTTTGCCAGAGAACATGGACAGAACATAACATGCTGGTTAGGAGGTGGAAGGAGAGGAATTGTCTCTTGTGTCCTAGCTTAAAGCCTCCTATGTATACAGAGATAACAACAACCCTCCTTTCAGAGGATGAGTGTTCCAGAGTCTGAAGGAGGAGCAGTCTGTGTCCGACAGGACCTCAGAGCGCCATCACTCCCAGCCTCCCTGCAGCTAGCTCTTTTTCCCCCCCGATGAGGTCCTGCAGGGTGAGGATGGTGGGTGTAGCTTCGCTCCCGTCTCTCCGCAGGGCCTGCAGGAGATCCACGCGCCCAGGCTTGAACGCCCGCGTCTCTGCCCTGCTCCTGGGCGGGGGTAGGCCATCACAGAGGCGCGTGCAGGAGGCAGCAGCGAGGCCGCAGAAGGAGGGCACGTCTGACTGGGAGGAGCCCTCGGAGCTGCCCTCAGACGGGGGGTCCCTGAAGGCAGGGTGGCTGAGATGCCCCGTGCGGGGTAGAGGGTCCATGGTGCCACGGCCATCATATATGGGTGCTCGGTTAGCAAGCAAAGGAGCACAGAAAGCAGTGCACTTCAGGGTCTCCACGGTCTTCATCTTACTGCGTTTCTTCAGCAGAGAAGTGTTGGGGACAGAGGGTGGAAGGGTTGAGGAGAGAGATTTTATTTGTTGAGGTTGGTGATGAGGAGAGATCATGTTCCTGATACAGTTATACATGATACAGTTTATATGTGAGAGAGTGTTTAGAATTTCCTTGAGGTAGCGACACTGTTCCATCCATACCTTTTTATTAGCTGGTGGGAAATTAATTGGTTCAACAGTTTGCAGTGACTCTGCACCTGCAAGCACAAGAAGGTGAAAATAGTAAGCAAATTATATTTAAAAAACTGATTGTGAAACAATATTATAAAATCAGCCAAACAGCAACCACAAACCTTGCTCTCGGGAAGCCAAGGCATTCTGCCTTATCCCAAGGGTTCTCAGCTATAAACACCGCTTACTGGTAAACTACAATCCCAACACACAGGTGTTCGAGCATGCTAGATAGCTAATGAGCACAGGGGGTCGCCTCTGTCTTCCGTAAACAAGCGATGTAACATGGAAATATGGCTGTGTGGAACCCTAACATACTTTCTTTTAATAAGGAACGCATCTTTCATATCAGTGAGAAATGGTGTTTCCAAAATCGTACCGCAAGCAATACGTGTTATGGGTTAAAGACCGCGTGTCAGGGCTCTTAACAAAACTCCCCCGGCCAGAAGATACCTTCATGAATAGACAGCCACTAAGGTAGATAGTGTCTATGAATGGGCTACCACAAACTTAAACCTTAGAATGAGGAATCAGAAGGAAGTACACACTCCTCCACACACACATACAGACAGTCATAATTAAACTTGCCTTCAGTGGTAGGTAACTGAAAGGAATCAGAGTGCAGGAGAGGATATGAGGCTCGTCTCTTCAAGCTCATGTCTTCATATTCAGAGAAACGCCTGAAGGGAGGAGACAGGATGAATTAGACTCAGACTTAAAGTAACTGTCCAGTGAAAATCTCACTTTTAAAAGTTCATATTGTTAACTCATACCCAAATAATGTTGTTGACTCATCCTATACTCGTATGTGGCAAAAGCATAAATTGGAGGGGGAAAAAACACTTCAGAAACCCCACCTCAAACATGTATCTCAAACAGACCGTTTAAAAAATGCTTGATATTTCCTCAGAGGATGTTCCACTGGCCAATCAGAGGTCTACTCGCGTGAATATCTTTAATGACCGGTATACGCCCATACCATTCCAACACAGAAAAGCTGCTTTTTAACATACTTAATAAAAAAACATTTGGAAGAAAAACAATTTCACTCATATTGTAATTAATTATAGGTCATATTTCATAGAAACACTGGACAGTTACTTTAAACACAGCATCCTGATGACACTTCATGTATGTCAACAATAATGTGCAGGTGAGTGTGTGGTGTCCCTTGGATGAGATGTGGTAACACCAATTGAAGGGTACCTATGTAAGGACTTCATAACACATTCGTAACCCATTCATAAGCAGTACATAATCACAACCCCTGGTGTTCCCCCTAGTGGGACATAACAGAGGATATGAGTGTAGATACCTCTCTGGGGAGCAGTAGCTGTAGGTTATAGGAGGGTCTGTGGAGGGAGGCTGCATGGCAGTCATGCAACATTGCTGGACACACAGCAGCAGGCCCAAGATCAAACACAACACCAGGCACAGCAGGAGGTAACTCTGCCTGTCTGAAACCTACAACAGAGACAGGGCCAAGTTAGCACACTGCAGCCATGTGCTGTGATTGGTAAGGGTGTAAAAGAAATATATAATACATGTTACTGCTGCATTCCAGGGTTGGGTTCAATTCCATGTCAATTCAGGTGGCAAACTTCCTTGTTGAAAAGCAATGAGGAGTAGGTCTTTAGTTTACTTACCACTGACTGAATTGAAATGTATTGACCCCAAACCTGCTGTATTCAATAGGGTAGAAATGATGTAGTATCTACCTGGCTCTGCAGCTGGCTGACTCTGACAGACAGGTTGAGCACCAGCTGTGTGAGGTCCTCCAGCTGGCCCTGCAACGAATGGATGGACTCTGTCTGTCTCTGGTCCTATAGGGACAAAGGAAACTTTTGAGCTGACCTATCACAAACACTCTCACAAGCCATATTCCCATACATTGCAAATGATACCCTCCCTGCAATTGTGAGTGACTAGATGACCAAATCTGTCATTCTGCCCCTGAACAAGGCAATTAACCCACTGTTCCTGGGCCATCATTGTAAATAAGAATTTGTTGTTAACTGACTTGCCTAGTTAAATAAAGGTTCAAAAAATAAATAATTTAAAGGCCAAAACTGTGCGATATCCGCCTGAGACTCCATCTTAAGATAGGCTACGTAGTATGTAACGTTCAGACAAACACACTGTAGGTCCCCCTCCGCACCTGCTCCTCTGCCATCCTGGATGTGTTCTGCAGTTTGATGATGGTTTGGTTGAAAGCCCTCTGCATCTCTTCCATCTGCCTTCGGTACCTTCAACAAAACACACAGAAGTATCAGGATCACCATCTAAACCTTCAATTGACTAACTCTAGTTCCAATATGTCTGACATCTGACAGTTAATAAAACCAGCAGGATGGTGCTCAATGCTCAGCCAATGGCCATCCATGAATCCCTGAGGCCCCCGTACCTCTGGCTGAGTTGCTCCAGGTAGCGTCCGCTCAGCGACATGTTCATCTCCAGGGCCTTGATGCGGTTGTTGAGCCTCATGAACACAGACTCCTTCTGGCTGGTGGAGCCGTGCATCGGGTTCCCGTTCCCCTGCTCCGTGGCGTTGTGGAGCTCTGCATAGAAGTCTAAAGGGGAAGGAGGTGGGGGCTGGAAGGAGGTGGGGCGAGGCAGCTGCTGCCCATTACCATTGGGCGACGGGGTGAAGAGGTCCTCCAAAAGCTCCGCCTCCCCCTTGGTTTCAGTGGCCACGGCCTGGCCCTGGCCGTGCGAGGGAGGCTCCGTCATGACCACGACGGGGACAGAGTTCTGCTCCTCAGGAGTAGTGTTGCCGCCGCCGGCACCCGCTGGTTTAGGTGGGGATCCCGGAGGCTGCTGCTGCTCTGTGGGGGTGGAGGTAGTGAGGAGGGGTGGGGGGAGTGGATCAGCCACATGTGGTTGGTGGATGACCGGGATGTTGTCTTGTTCTACAGGCTGGACTTCCGGACAGGGCCTCTCTACAGGGGTTCCCCAGCTCTGCTCCACTGGGCCACTGGAGCTGGCGACAGTGGGAGGCTGCCTGATCTCCTCCTGCTGCACCTCCTGGCTTTTCTCTGCCCCAGTGATGGGGTGCTTCTGCCCAGGCAGGTCTTTGGATGAGGTGTGGAGAGGAGGCTCCACGGCAGGTGTGGGCCTGGCGGCAGAGCTGGAGGTGTCGGTGGAGCTGGGTCTGGGCAGGGTGGAGGTCTGGCTGGGCTCTAGGTGGGGCAGCTCCATACTGGGCTCTACCTCTCCCACTGCCTCAACCCATGGAAGGTGTAGTGGGATGTCAGTGGGCCTGGCTTCTCTCTCCCCATGGGCAGAGCTGGGCTCTCTCTCCTGTTCCCCCTGAGTGTGTGGCTGCTGGGGTGTCTGAGTGGGCGTGGAGGAGATGGGCAGCTGCTGTGACGGGGTGGTGGGGGTGACTGGAGCTGGAGTAGCCTCTGGTTTCCTCTCCTGGCTGGTATAGTTCCTCTGAAAGGAACACTGGTGAACGAGGTACTCCTGGAGGGAGGCTGAGCAGGAGCAAGAAGAGGAGGAAGATAGGCCACAGTAGTCAAGGCTTTCTTGCTGTCGATGGCCAGGGCAACGGTGCTCCTCTCTCTCCCTCCCATCCTCCTCCTCCTCCTCCTCCTCCTCCAGCATGGTGACTATAGACTGGACCTCCTCCTTCTCCTCTATAGGAGAGACTACCTGCTCCTCTTCAGTTACATGCTCTGGTTTGGGTTCCTCTGTGGTAGTGACATCAATGTCCTCTAGTACTTCAGGCTGCTCCACCTCTGCAGCGTCAGGCCTGAGAACAAAGACAGAAACAGGGAGAGAAAGAGACAGAAACAGGAAGAGACAAAGACTGGGACGTAAGCAATTACAGCTACAAAATACCAATAATGCACATCCAAGCACGGTAACCTGCAGGCCCTGACAGAAATGTGATTCATTATAAAAGGAATCACAAACTATCACATTTAGCTGACTTCTAATATACTCTGGTAAAAACCATTGCCGTCAGACTTTAAAAAATAAACACTTCAGCAGTTTAAATGACAAAATGTCTGCCAATATTGTAGATCTATATCAAGTGAAAGACTAAGTGAAAAAAAATGACTGGTAGGCTGGTACTTACACTGGGCTGAGGGTGGTAGTGGTGTCAGGGTCAGATGATGTAACGACAGTCAGGTTCACTGTCTGGCTAGAGAAGTTCCCTTCACCTGGTCCTCCCCCCAGCACGTTGACTTTAATGTTGTTCACCATGTTCAGAATGACGTCTGGAACAAGACAGCCCATGAGTGAATACTTATACCAGTCATTGAATCCCTCCCCACATAGACGTCACAAAGGGTTTACAGACTCAGGTATGACAGATCTAATTTTTTCAATACTAAGAGGGGTGGGAACCCTGTGAGTCTCAAAGACACTTATACGCAGGATGAAACCATAGTTGTGTGACTGGTGTAATGGGATATTTATTTGGCTGTATGTGTGTAACTCACCCTTGGCTGATCCTATGAGGTCATTTGAAGCCTTGTCCTCTGCAGGAACGTATCCAGGAGGATAATCTGAAGGTCACACACACACAGGAAAGATAACATCACACTCACCAGGAACAACATCCAAACAGTTCAAAGGTGAGAGGTACAAATTACATTAACCTGTGATGGGTTGGGATTCCTAATCTTTAAATATTGTTAATCATCAGTTCTACTAGAGACATGAGGGGTGCCATAGACTAGGGTTTACACCAGAAGTGAATGGTTGTCTGTAGGAGGAATGGTTATGCTGGATGTAGTTAAGCTGATAAGGATGGAGAGATGTGGATTAGTGAGGAAGGGGGTCGAGGTCAGGTCACGTTAAGGGAGAAGGAACAGTTTATTGCCCACGTCATTTAATTTCCTGCCTAGCATAGAGATGTAATGTTTAGAGACGAGGAATTGGGGTATATATACTACCACTGGTGGAAATATGTCTTTGTCTGTTCAGCTGTTCCATCCTTTGGGCGAATAAACTTGGTTAGAGCTTTCATAGTGTCCGTCAATTTCTTACTCTGATATTTGGAACCTAACACCTGTATAATAGTACTTCAGGACTTTGTTGACATATTACATCTAGTCTCCTAGATGTTGAAAGTGTTGCTGTGTACTTGTAACATGTTAATGTACATTGATGAATGCGTCATATCTGAATGTGTCATATGCATTCACTGTCTGATATGTATGACCAGAGACATTTTATTTATATGTTTATGACCGTGATGGTTGAGAAAATATTGACAAGTATTTCAGATAGTGCAGAAGAATAGGAGGCTCTCACCGAGGTGGTCATCCTGGTCGTCTGGTCTGTCCAGGGGGTCAGCGATCTCCTCATACTCCTCCACCATACTCGTTCCAAAAACCCTTCAACAGAAAGGAAGACGTGTTATACTGTCTAGCAGTCACCTGAGGGCAGACAAAGATACACCAGGAGCCCAGTAATAACATAACAAATGATAGCTAAGATATCCTAAAATAAAAAGTGTAAACTCCTTAAATGTTTAAACGAACATCAAACTGAGAGTTAGCAAATACTACAAATGTATTGTGTGTTTAAGTCCCACAAGAATACAATGAGCCCCGTATGGTCCCTAGTGGTGGGCTTTAATACATTAAGTTCCAGCTGTCTATTTGTTTTACCACTATTAATGCCTCTGTAGGAGAAAAAGCATGTTAAGCGAGTGGCTAGCTGTACTTTTTGAAGACAAAATGTCCTGCAAACTCTGACCGCCAGAGCTGCCTCCCAGTGCCCCTGACACAAGGCAGCTTAGAGAGAGAGAGAGATCAGTTCAACAGTACAACACTAGCAGCTCCAGATGCAAGACTGGTGATGGGCGACATGGGGTAAACTTATCAGGGGAAAGGAAAAGTTGTCAAACTGAATGTATTCAACTGAAATGTGTCTTCTGCATTTAACCCAACCCCTCTGAACCACCGTAATAAATCCACATCCACATCTTCGGCGCACGGGGAACAGTGGGTTAAGTGCCTTGCTCAGGGGCAGAACGACAGAATTTTACCTTGTCAGCTCGGGGATTTGATCCAGCAACCTTCTGGTTACTGGCCCAAAGCACTAACCACAAGGCTACCTGCCGCCTCACACTCATACACTATTATACAGAGCCTTCAGAAAATATTCAGACCCTTCACTTTTCCCAATTTGTTATGTTACAGCCTTATTCAAAAATGGATTATAGTTTTTCCCCTCATCGACACATAATACCCCATAATGACAAAAAACACTTTTTTACATTTTAGCTAAATCTATTTTTAAAAATTCTATCACATTTACATAAGCATTCAGATCCCTTTCTCAGTACTTTGTTGTAGCACCTCTGGCAGTGATTACAGCCTCGAGTCTTCTTGGGTATGACGCTACAAGCTTGGTACACCTGTATTTGGGGAGTTTCTCCAATTCTTCTGTGCAAATCCTCTCAAGCTCTGTCAGGTTGGAAGGGGAACGTCACAGCACAGCTATTTTCAGGTCTCTCCAGAGATGTTCGATCGGGTTCAAGTCCGGGATCTGGCTGGACCACTCAAGGACATTCAGAGACTTGTCCCGAAGCCACTCCTGCATTGTCTTGGCTGTGTGCTTAGGGTCGTTGTTCTGTTGGAAAGTGAACCTTCACCCCAGTCTGAGGTCCTGAGCGCTCTGGAACAGGTTTTCATCAAGGTTCTCTCTGTACTTTGCTCCGTTCATCTTTCCCTCGATCCTGACTAGTATCCCAGTCCCTGCTGCTGAAAAACATCCCCACAGCATGATGCTGCCACCACCATGCTTCACCGTAGGGATGGTGCCATGTTTCCTCTACAGAGTTCAATCTTAGCTTCTTCAGACCAGAAAATCTTGTTTCTCATGGTCTGAGAGTCTTTAGGTGCCTTTTGGCAAACTCCAAGTGGGCTGTCATGTGCTTTTTATTGAGGAGCGGCTTCCGTCTGTCCACTCTACCATAAAGGCCTGATTGGTGGAGTGCTGCAGAGATGGTTGTCCTTCTGGAAGGTTCTCCCATCTCTCCAGAGGAACTCTGGAACTCTGTCAGAGTGACCATTGGGTTCTTGGTCACCTCTCTGACCAAGGACCTTCTGCCCCGATTGATCAGTTTGGCCGGGCGGCCAAACTTCTTCCATTTGAGAATGATGGAGGCCACTGTGTTCTTGGGGTCTTCAATGCTGCAGAAATGTTTTGGTACCCTTCCCCAGATCTGTGCCGAAACACAATCCTGTCTCGGAGCTCTACGGACAAATACTTCAACCTCATAGACAGGTGTGTGCCTTTCCAAATCATGTCCAGTCAATTGAATTTACCACAGCTGGACTTCAATCAAGTGGTAGAAACATCTCAAGGATGATCAATGGAAACAGAATGCACCTGAGCTCAATTTCGAGTCTCATAGCAAAGTGTCTGAATACTTATGTAAACAAGGTATTTCTGTTCTAAAAACCTGTTTTCACTTTGTCATTATGGGGTATTGTGTTCTGTATTCTTTTTTTTTAATCCATTTCAGAATAAGGCTGTAACGTAACAAAATGTGGAAAAAGTGGAGTGGTCTGAATACTTTCCGAATTGGCAAATATGACAAATACCTGTTGATTCAGTAAATTGATGTATCTTTATCTTATCTGGGGGGGGTTTCTCAATGACTGTAAAAATTCCATTAACTCAAATGTTTTTCCATTCATTGCCTACCTTATGAGACTGAGGGGGCAGAAGTGTTCAGATCCATGGTGAGAGACCAGCTCCACCTGCGATGAAACACACACGTCATTTACATCCAGGAGACAGGCATCAGTGCATGGTGGGACTGTTCTACACTGTCAGTGATAATAATCATGTTGCAATATGAACACTTGGCAATGCTATGATTTGGCCAGCGGTTAAATTGTTAGTGAAATCATGGGACAAATAGTCAAATTCAAGTTAGTTGTTGTTAACATTGATGATTGTCTGGCTGGTCAGCGACAAGCTATTACAGATATATAGAACACTTTGAAGCTGTGATGAACCGCCTTGCCCTACACACTTAAAGAGAGACTGAATGCAACGATTCCAAATGTGTTTCTCTGTTGTTCATTAATAAAAGTCAAGATTTCAGTCAAGGGAATATGGTTTGATGTGGCAGTTAGATGTTTGTCCCCCATGAGACACCATAGCAGCAAAGTCAGTATACCTTCCTCAAATTAGTCTGAATGAATCTAAGATTAAAAAGGCAAGTGAGCATTGTCGAACTCAATACCCAACCCTCAAGTAAGTCATGACGAACTCACTTACAAAATACAGTTATAGACGAGACAGACTTAATGAACAAAAGTAATCCTATTTACACTTTGTAGTCAACTTTGATACTAAAATAAATGTTTCTGACTCATATCGATGCCACATAGGCGGTTTTCTATCAGAGAAGTTGCCCTTTAAAGAATGGGCTACTCCACAGTCAACATCTCTACTGTCAAAATGACATGTTATTTGACTGACATGACTAGATGAATTATAATGATTACAGAGATATGTTCAGTGGCTTTATCTAGATAGAAGGAGTATTTGCTACCTGGCCTAGTGAATGCTGGTGCTGATCAGTTAGCAAGATTCTCCTACTGTTAGCATTGTAACACCAAAGCCCTTCCCTTCCCTCCAACCCCCTACATGCTCCTCCACAGACCAACCACCTCTAAGAGAGAAATAGGCTAACCTTTATGTACTTGGTGAACATCTGAAGCAGGAGAAACAAAGGAAGAGAAACAAGTAATTACAAGAAGCATACATGCATTTAAATAGGACCAATGGATGAATGCTGGTTCCTGCTCCACTCTTCAGAGAAGAGGTACAGAAGCATCAGTTTAAAGACGAGAAAGGCTCAAATGTTTTGTACAGTTGTAAAACATTACTCTAGAATGAGAGGACCAGCACAAACACACAAACAGCCCAGAGCGGGATTTGAGTTTGACCCACTTGTGAAGGAAAGGGCCATAACAGAGTAAAGAGGGGGCTACTGTAGTCTTGATTTTATTTGTAATTAATCAAGTAGTTCCATTGAAGTCAGAATACCTCTTTCCCAAGAGAGACCTGGATGACTAGAATGGGAGTAAAGGAGGGGGTAGATAACAGAAGGTGCAGGAGAATGCCATACACACCTTGACATATTTGGCGTACAGATGCTCGTCCAGAGGGAAACTCTGAACAGTGCGCTCCTCCCGAGCATGAAAAGTGCCCAGCTTCACCCACTTGTTGGTCGGGTACCTGAGGGAGCATCATCCAACAACACTCAACATCATTCAACCTATTGATCAATCCTTATTAGTGCAGTAGTACTGACTATTTTAGTAACATGTATGATGTTCAGCATCAAATGACAGTTTGAAAGATATCAAATCAAGATATCCCCATTGTGGTTGTGTTCATAAAGCACCAAAAAGAAGAAAACTGACTGAAACAGGGAGAGACTATATGAACTTGTCCAATAACAGCACATTTTCATTTCAGTTTTTAAATGGTTTAAAAAAAAATTCTATGCGTGCCTTAATGAACATGCCCCAGGTCTATGGCTAAAAATCTAACCTGTCACTGATGGAGACCAGGAAGTCTTTGGGTGTGGAGGAGAAGAGCTCAAAGTTAGCAATGTCCAACTGCTTCACCTGGATGGGATCGCACAGCTCGATGATGAACCTGAGAGAGAGAAAAGGGGCGAGAGAGAGAGAGAGAAGGGGCGAGAGAGAGAGAGAGAAGGGGCGAGAGAGAAGGGGCGAGAGAGAAGGGGCGAGAGAGAAGGGGCGAGAGAGAGAGAGAGAGAAGGGGCGAGAGAGAGACAAGAAAAGGGCAACCAGTGAAGAACAAACACCACTGTAAATACAACCCATATTTATGTTTATTTATTTTAACTTGTGTGCTTTAACCATTTGTACATTGTTACAACACTGCATATATATAATATGACATTTGTAATGTCTTTATTGTTTTGAAACTTCTGTATGTGTAATGTTTACTGTTCATTTTTATTGTTTATTTGACTTTTGTATATTACCTACCTCACTTGCTTTGGCAATGTTAACACATGTTTCCCATGCCAATAAAGCCCCTTGAATTGAATTGAATTGAATTGAGAGAGAGAAGGGGCGAGAGAGAGAGAGAGAGAAGGGGCGAGAGAGAGAGAGAGAGAGAAGGGGCGAGAGAGAGAGAGAGAGAGAAGGGGGAGAGAGAGAGAGAGAGAGAGAAGGGGAGAGAGAGAGAGAGAAGGGGCGAGAGAGAGAGAAGGGGCGAGAGAGAGAGAGAGAGAAGGGGCGAGAGAGAGAGAGAGAGAGAGATAGAGAGAGAGAGAAGGGGCGAGAGAGAGAGAGAGAGAGAGAGAAGGGGCGAGAGAGAGAGAGAGAAGGGGCGAGAGAGAGAGAGAGAGAGGGGGCGAGAGAGAGAGAGAGAGAAGGGGCGAGAGAGAGAGAGAGAAGGGGCGAGAGAGAGAGAGAGAGAAGGGTCGAGAGAGAGAGAGAGAGAAGGGTCGAGAGAGAGAGAGAAGGGTCGAGAGAGAGAGAGAGAAGGGTCGAGAGAGAGAGAGAGAAGGGGCGAGAGAGAGAGAGAGAAGGGGCGAGAGAGAGAGAGAGAAGGGGCGAGAGAGAGAGAGAGAAGGGTCGAGAGAGAGAAGGGTCGAGAGAGAGAAGGGGCGAGAGAGAGAAGGGGCGAGAGAGAGAAGGGGCGAGAGAGAGAAGGGGCGAGAGAGAGAGAAGGGGCGAGAGAGAGAGAGAGAGAGAAGGGGCGAGAGAGAGAGAGAGAAGGGGCGAGAGAGAGAGAAGGGACGAGAGAGAGAGAGAGAAGGGGCGAGAGAGAGAGAAGGGACGAGAGAGAGAGAAGGGACGAGAGAGAGAGAGAAGGGGCGAGAGAGAGAGAGAGAAGGGGCGAGAGAGAGAGAGAGAGAGAAGGGGCGAGAGAGAGAGAGAGAAGGGGCGAGAGAGAGAGAGAGAGAGAGAGAGAGAGAAGGGGCGAGAGAGAGAGAGAGAGAGAGAAGGGGCGAGAGAGAGAGAGAGAGAGAGAAGGGGCGAGAGAGAGAGAGAGAGAAGGGGCGAGAGAGAGAGAGAGAGAGAAGGGGCGAGAGAGAGAGAGAGAGAGAAGGGGCGAGAGAGAGAGATAGAGAGAGAGAAGGGGCGAGAGAGAGAGAGAGAGAGAGAGAGAGAGAAGGGGCGAGAGAGAGAGAGAGAGAGAGAGAGAGAAGGGGCGAGAGAGAGAGAGAGAAGGGGCGAGAGAGAGAGAGAGAGAGAGAAGGGGCGAGAGAGAGAGAGAGAGAAGGGGCGAGAGAGAGAGAAGGGGCGAGAGAGAGAGAGAGAGAAGGGGCGAGAGAGAGAGAGAGAGAAGGGGCGAGAGAGAGAGAGAGAAGGGGCGAGAGAGAGAGAGAGAGAAGGGTCGAGAGAGAGAGAGAGAAGGGTCGAGAGAGAGAGAGAGAAGGGTCGAGAGAGAGAGAGAGAAGGGGCGAGAGAGAGAGAGAGAAGGGGCGAGAGAGAGAGAGAGAAGGGTCGAGAGAGAGAGAGAGAGAGAAGGGTCGAGAGAGAGAGAGAGAAGGGTCGAGAGAGAGAAGGGGCGAGAGAGAGAAGGGGCGAGAGAGAGAGAGAGAAGGGGCGAGAGAGAGAGAGAGAGAGAAGGGGCGAGAGAGAGAGAGAGAGAGAAGGGGCGAGAGAGAGAGAGAGAGAAAAGGAGCGAGAGAGAGAGAGAGAGAAGGGGCGAGAGAGAGAGAGAGAAGGGGCGAGAGAGAGAGAAGGGACGAGAGAGAGAGAGAGAAGGGGCGAGAGAGAGAGAGAGAAGGGGCGAGAGAGAGAGAGAGAAGGGGCGAGAGAGAGAGAGAGAAGGGGCGAGAGAGAGAGAGAGAAGGGGCGAGAGAGAGAGAGAGAAGGGGCGAGAGAGAGAGAGAGAAGGGGCGAGAGAGAGAGAGAGAAGGGGCGAGAGAGAGAGAGAGAAGGGTCGAGAGAGAGAGAGAGAAGGGTCGAGAGAGAGAAGGGGCGAGAGAGAGAAGGGTCGAGAGAGAGAAGGGGCGAGAGAGAGAAGGGGCGAGAGAGAGAAGGGGCGAGAGAGAGAAGGGGCGAGAGAGAGAAGGGGCGAGAGAGAGAAGGGGCGAGAGAGAGAGAAGGGGCGAGAGAGAGAGAGAGAGAGAAGGGGCGAGAGAGAGAGAGAGAGAAGGGGCGAGAGAGAGAGAGAGAAGGGGCGAGAGAGAGAGAAGGGACGAGAGAGAGAGAGAGAAGGGGCGAGAGAGAGAGAAGGGACGAGAGAGAGAGAAGGGACGAGAGAGAGAGAGAAGGGGCGAGAGAGAGAGAGAGAAGGGGCGAGAGAGAGAGAGAGAGAGAAGGGGCGAGAGAGAGAGAGAGAAGGGGCGAGAGAGAGAGAGAGAGAGAGAGAGAGAGAAGGGGCGAGAGAGAGAGAGAGAGAGAGAAGGGGCGAGAGAGAGAGAGAGAGAGAGAAGGGGCGAGAGAGAGAGAGAGAGAAGGGGCGAGAGAGAGAGAGAGAGAGAAGGGGCGAGAGAGAGAGATAGAGAGAGAGAAGGGGCGAGAGAGAGAGAGAGAGAGAGAGAGAGAGAGAGAGAGAAGGGGCGAGAGAGAGAGAGAGAAGGGGCGAGAGAGAGAGAGAGAGAGAGAAGGGGCGAGAGAGAGAGAGAGAGAAGGGGCGAGAGAGAGAGAAGGGGCGAGAGAGAGAGAGAGAAGGGGCGAGAGAGAGAGAGAGAGAAGGGGCGAGAGAGAGAGAGAGAAGGGGCGAGAGAGAGAGAGAGAGAAGGGTCGAGAGAGAGAGAGAGAAGGGTCGAGAGAGAGAGAGAGAAGGGTCGAGAGAGAGAGAGAGAAGGGGCGAGAGAGAGAGAGAGAGAGAAGGGGCGAGAGAGAGAGAGAGAAGGGTCGAGAGAGAGAAGGGGCGAGAGAGAGAAGGGGCGAGAGAGAGAGAGAGAAGGGTCGAGAGAGAGAAGGGGCGAGAGAGAGAAGGGGCGAGAGAGAGAGAGAGAAGGGGCGAGAGAGAGAGAGAGAGAGAAGGGGCGAGAGAGAGAGAGAGAGAGAAGGGGCGAGAGAGAGAGAGAGAGAGAAGGGGCGAGAGAGAGAGAGAGAGAAGGGGCGAGAGAGAGAGAGAGAAGGGGCGAGAGAGAGAGAAGGGACGAGAGAGAGAGAGAGAAGGGGCGAGAGAGAGAGAGAGAAGGGGCGAGAGAGAGAGAGAGAAGGGGCGAGAGAGAGAGAAGGGACGAGAGAGAGAGAAGGGACGAGAGAGAGAGAGAAGGGGCGAGAGAGAGAGAGAGAAGGGGCGAGAGAGAGAGAGAGAGAAGGGGCGAGAGAGAGAGAGAGAGAAGGGGCGAGAGAGAGAGAGAGAGAGAGAGAGAGAGAAGGGGCGAGAGAGAGAGAGAGAGAGAAGGGGCGAGAGAGAGAGAGATAGAGAGAAGGGGCGAGAGAGAGAGAGAGAGAAGGGGCGAGAGAGAGAGAGAGAGAGAGAAGGGGCGAGAGAGAGAGAGAGAGAGAGAGAGAGAGAGAAGGGGCGAGAGAGAGAGAGAGAGAGAGAGAGAGAAGGGGCGAGAGAGAGAGAGAGAAGGGGCGAGAGAGAGAGAGAGAGAGAGAGAGAGAGAAGGGGCGAGAGAGAGAGAGAGAGAGAAGGGGCGAGAGAGAGAGAGAGAGAGAGAGAGAGAGAGAGAGAGAGAGAGAGAGAGAAGGGGCGAGAGAGAGAGAGAAAAGGGGCGAGAGAGAGAGAGAAAAGGGGCGAGAGAGAGAGAGAAAAGGGGCGAGAGAGAGAGAGAAAAGGGGCGAGAGAGAGAGAGAAAAGGGGCGAGAGAGAGAGAGAAAAGGGGCGAGAGAGAGAGAGAGAAAAGGGGCGAGAGAGAGAGAGAAAAGGGGCGAGAGAGAGAGAGAAAAGGGGCGAGAGAGAGAGAGAAAAGGGGCGAGAGAGAGAGAGAAAAGGGGCGAGAGAGAGAGAGAAAAGGGGCGAGAGAGAGAGAGAAAAGGGGCGAGAGAGAGAGAGAAAAGGGGCGAGAGAGAGAGAGAAAGGGGCGAGAGAGAGAGAAGGGGGCGAGAGAGAGAGAAGGGGGCGAGAGAGAGAAGGGGGCGAGAGAGAGAAGGGGGCGAGAGAGAAGGGGGCGAGAGAGAGAGAGAAGGGGACGAGAGAGAGAGAGAGAGAGAGAGAGAGAAGGGGGCGAGAGAGAGAGAGAGAGAGAAGGGGGCGAGAGAGAGAGAGAAGGGGGCGAGAGAGAGAAGGGGGCGAGAGAGAGAGAGAGAGAAGGGGGCGAGAGAGAGAGAGAGAGAAGGGGGCGAGAGAGAGAGACAGAGAAGGGGGCGAGAGAGAGAAGGGGGCGAGAGAGAGAGAGAGAAGGGGGCGAGAGAGAGAGAGAGAAGGGGGCGAGAGAGAGAGACAGAGAAGGGGGCGAGAGAGAGAGAGAGAAGGGGCGAGAGAGAGGATTCAGTAGGTAGTGAGCGGTTGTTGTTCTACCTGTGCTTATAAAGGGAATAAGAGCAGGGAGGTTTTAGAGGAAGAATAAGGACATAAGCCATATTTGAGAGACAGAAACACATGTACACATTAACACACAGGGATCTCCAAACGCACACTCACCAGATCTTGTTGCTGCAGGGGTTTAACATGTAATGATCCATGCTCTCCATTAATATGGCTGAAGTACTCTGACAGAAAACAAGATCCTTCCATCAAAATATGCAAAGCTAGCTATTAAAATCAGTTGTATCAACTGAATATATAGATGGGTTTGGAGGGTGACAGTTTGAAATAGATACCTTAGCCTCTGGGTTAGAACCCAGGATCTTGGCCCCACACTCCACCGAGGCATAGTTGTTGAAGTTCTTCTGCACCTTCTTTACAGCGTGGGAGCCGCCGTTGGTGGAGATGTGAGTGGCCAGAGCTATGAAGAGAGATACCGTTTTAAATCAAAACCAGTGAGTGAGTGTGTGAAACAGGAACACCATCTATCTTACTCTTCTCCTTCTCCATAATTTTCTTCTTCCACTCGTCAAAGGTGGGGATGTCCTCCGCATCCTTGGTTGCCACATTAGGATCCTTCTCCGTAGCGATGCGTGAGCTCAAGCCCTAGCAACAGCAGATCAGACCTGGTTCAAATACTTACTTCAATCATCATATACTCAAGCATTTAAAGTGGGCTTAATTAAGCTTGGAGTTTGCACTTTTGGGACTATAAGCATCAGAAAACATTATTTCTATGCAACAAATGTTGGTGTATCTCTACCGGTTCTTTCAGCATGTGGGAGGTGTTGGCCCCCTGAGCCAGTCCCACTGAGGCCTGACCTGCCTGGGCCGGGGGGGGGTCTATGTCGGTCTTGGTGCCTTTTCCTCGAGTATTGTTAAGTTTCTCCAGGACAACAGGAAGACTACAGAGCGAGACAATAGAAAGAGAGCCTACATTCAAACACTGGTAAAAGCAACTGGGGTCAAACCTGAGCCTCCTGTGCGCCACTTGACTGTGTTAGCCATTTGTGCTAAAGCCATTAGCTCACTAGGAGCTAATACACAAGTTCAGGCCTCAGGTAAGGTTAGGGCGTTTTCACATATGAGATTCAATTCCCTGGTTTGGTTTCCTGGACCATTTGTGAGAATTCTACAAAATACATTTTGCTTTCACAAGACTTGAAAATAAGCGTTTCAGGAAAAGATTTGCGAGATGTACATTCTACATTCCAAGTCACAATACCTGGGACTCTGGTCCTGGATCTTGGAGCCGCTACTCACGCAGGTCCAGGATTCATCAAAGGGGTTGGTTTCTCCAGCTTCACAGTCGTCTGTGGCAAGATCAGTATCGCTGAATTCCGATACAGGGACATCAGACAAAGTATCCTCTGGTACACTAGAGGATGAGCCATGGGGCATGGAGGGGTCTTCAGTGACGGGGTTGAGGGCAGAGGATGGATGGAATAGGTCAGAGGTGGGGGTTGGCTGCAGCTCTTGGGTGACAACGGCCTCTGGTTCTGCCGTCTCTGGCTCGGCCTCTGGTTCTGCCGTCTCTGGCTCGGCCTCTGGTTCTGCCGTCTCTGGCTCGGCCTCTGGTTCTGCCGTCTCTGGCTCGGCCTCTGGTTCTGCCGTCTCTGGCTCGGCCTCTGGTTCTGCCGTCTCTGGCTCGGCCTCTGGTTCTGCCGTCTCTGGCTCGGCCTCTGGTTCTGCCGTCTCGGCCTCTGGTTCTGCCGTCTCTGGCTCGGCCTCTGGTTCTGCCGTCTCTGGCTCGGCCTCTGGTTCTGCCGTCTCTGGCTCGGCCTCTGGTTCTGCCGTCTCTGGCTCGGCCTCTGGTTCTGCCGTCTCGGCCTCTGGTTCTGCCGTCTCTGGCTCGGCCTCTGGTTCTGCCGTCTCTGGCTCCTTCTCAGAATCGTCCAGGTCCAATGTCTGGAAAACATTATCACTGCACTGTCAGTAAAAGACAGAACTTAATATTGATGGTCCATGACAACCATCCACCTGCCTGTGCAGTATGTGTTTTATGATACAAAGATTTCGGGAACAATCAATAGATTTGGTCAATAAGTCTGGTGGATGGTATGCAAGTCTCAATCTGCTCTTGAACTAAAGAAATAGACATCTGCTTCACATACAGTAAGAAAGCCAGAGTGGAGTTCTTCAGGTCTACTTCTTATGATTCATCACTGCAGTACCTGTGCCTTTTGGACCCCAGGAAGAGTAGATCGCAATTCTAACAGCGAAACGGGGATCCAAATAAAAACATAACCAAAACACAAATACCTGTACATGCTCCTTGTTCTCCACCTCAGTGCCTGGAGTCCCCGCCCCCTCCTCCTCTGCTAGGCCCTGCTGCTGTGTCTCCACCTCCTCTCCCTCTGGCAGCACCTCCTCTTCAGATAGGTGCTGGACATACTGGGACCCCCAGCCATCCTCTAACTGAACAACACCCTGACGGACCGGAAGTAAACAGTTGTCGTATCCAACATTAAAGAAACAGGTATCATATCAACAAGAGAGTTGTTGATATGTTATACTAGGTATGTAACAAAAGGCATGATAGAAACGTATGGTCCAAACAGGTGAAGCAGGTGATGTACCTTGTGATGGGACCTGTCACCAGGATCTTCCTTCAGACGCTGGGTCTGAGCCTCTGGGGGTTGCTCTGTGCAGCTAACATATTTAGTGGGGTGCCTGAGATAACATAGGAGAAGACATCAGTGTTATTGATTTAGGCATGGGGGCCGCAGAGTGAGAGTGAGAGCAATGGGAATAGTGGAATTGGAATTTCAGGTTACTTCCTGAATTTAGATGAAATCGACCCTAATGCTATTAAGGTGTGGAAATATACTGTAACCTAGTGTCACTATGTTTACCGTTCCAACAAGTACAAGCCTTGACCAGAAGGAAAACAACTTGATTTCAAAGAATAAATGAATGAGTGATAATCAAACAGAGGGAGCTGCTGCCCAGCAGTTTCAGAGCTGAAAGAGGCGAGATTGGAACGACTAGCTGGCTGACAGTGTGTCTCTCATCACTGTGGGGGGCAGGCCAGGCTGGAGGTGGGAGGTCAAAGTCAAAACCTTATGCCATGTGGCTGCACAGGGAAAATAAAAAACACATGCCACTGTCTGCTGACAGTCTGACAGTGTGTCAGGGAAATGGACAAGTCAATGTCACAGCTGTCTTGTGAATCTTGGCACGGAACAACAGAGATCACCGGTCATGACAAGGCTTTAAATAGTTCACTCACAACAATGTCACATTTCTACTGGGGACAGAGGTCATTGTGTTAAGCTGCAGTGTCAAACAGCTGCACCACTAACGTGGCCTTGTCTAGCAGTGAGATTTATAGGGTAAGTAGTCTACTGTGCTTGGCCACCGGAGTCTGGTAAGACACAAATAATATAAGTTGTAGGGTGTTTATTTAACTTTTAATTCTGATCCTACAGCCTTAATGTAACCTCTAAGGAGCCATGGTGGTTTCATTGGACGACAAATGATCTATTAGAGTGTGTGGCCACTTTAACAATAGGCAGTAGAAAGAAACTAGGCAGTAAAGCAAAAGTAGGCCTACTTGCCAAATATACTGCAGAAAAATGTAATCAAAACCATAAGCCTAGCATACCTACAAGTCTGAGGAATTTTAATTATGAGTTGTAGTTAGAATGAGTAGTAGTACTTAGGGTTGGGCGGTATCCAGATTTTCATACCGTCATACCGTTTCTGTACCATACCAGGGTATATGGTATTACCGGAAGTGCACACAAGGGGCGCTATAAAAAATAGAATAAAAAATGATATAAAGTACAAGTCAAGTTTGGACACACCTACTCATTCACTGCTGCTCAGCCCCCTCCTGTACTCCCTGTTCACCCACGACCGCGTGGCCATGCACACCTCCAACTCAATCAGAAAGTTTGCAGACGACAACAGTAGTAGGCTTGATTACCAAGAACGACAAGACCGCCTATAGGGAGGAGGTGAGGGCACTCGGAGTGTGATGTCAGGAAAACAACCGTTCACTCAACGTCAACAAAACAAAGGAGATGATCGTGGACTTCAGGAAATAGCAGAGGGAGCACCCCCCTATCCAAATCGAGGGGACAGCAGTGGAGAAGGTGGAAAGTTAAGTTCCTCGGCATACACATCACAGACAAACTGAAATGGTCCACCCACACAGACAGTGTGGTAAAGAGGGCACAACAGCGACTCTTCAACCTCAGGACGCTGAAGAAATTTGGCTTGTCACCAAAAACCCTCAAACTTTTACAGATACACATTTGAGAGCATCCTGTCGGGCTGCATCACCGCCTGGTACGGCAACTGCACCGCACATAACCGCAGGGCTCTCCAGAGTGTGGTGCGGTCTGCACAACGCATCACCGCAGGCAAAATACCTGCCCTCCAGGACACCTATAGCACCCGATGTCACAGGAAGGCCAAAAAGATCATCAAGGACAACAACCACCCGAGCCACTGCCTGTTCACCCCGCTATCATCCAGAAGGCGAGGTCAGTACAGGTGCATCAAAGCAGGGACCGAGAAACTGAAAAACAGCTTCTATCTCAAGGCCATCAGCCTGTTAAACAGCCACCACTAACATTTAGTGAAAGCTGCCAACATACTGACTCAACTCCAGCCACTTTAATAACGGGAATTTATGGAAATTATGTAAAAATGTATCACTAGCCACTTTAAACAATGCCACTTAATATAATGTTTACATACCCTACATTACTCATCTCATATGTATATACTGTAATCTTGCCATCTTTATGTAATACATGTATCACTAGCCACTTTAAACTATGCCACTTTATGTTTATATACCCTACATTACGCATCTCATATGTATATACTGTACTCTATACCATCTACTGCATCTTGCCTATGCCGTTCTGTACCATCACTCATTCATATATCTTTATGTACATATTCTTTATCCCTTTACACTTGTGTGTATAAGGTAGTAGTTGTGGAATTGTTAGGTTAGATTACTTGTTGGTTATTACTGCATTGTCGGAACTAGAAGCACAAGCATTTCGCTACACTCGCATTAACATCTGCTAACCATGTGTATGTGACAAATAAAATTTGATTTGATTTGATTTGTTCACCTACTCTGCATCTCACAAAGACATGGTGGTTGGAAACAAAAATCTCAAATTTGGACTCATCAGACCAAAGGACAGATTTCCACCGGTCTAATGTCCATTGCCCATGATTCTCTTCTTCATATTGGTGTGCGCTAGTAGTGGTTTCTTTGCAGAAATTCGTGCATGAAGGCCTGATTCACCGAACCTGTAACGAGATGTGTCTCGTTACTTGAACTCTGTGAAGCATTTATTTGGGCTGCAATCTGAGATGCAGTTAACTCTAATGAACGTATCCTCTGCAGCAAAGGTAACTCTGGGTCTTCCTTTCCTGTGGCAGTCCTTGTGAGAGCCAGTTTCATCATAGTGCTTGATGGCTTTTGCGACTGCACTTGAAGAAACTTTCAAAGTTCTTGAAATTTTCCGGATTGACTGACCTTCATGTCTTAAAGTAATGATGGACTGTCGTTTCTCTTTGCTTATTTGAGCAAAAATTTTTACCAAATCTTCTGTATACCACTCCTACCTTGTCACAACACAATGGATTGGCTCAAACGCATTAAGGAAAGAAATTCCACAAATTAACTTTTAACAAGGCACACCTGTTAATTGAAATGCATTCCAGATAACTACCTCATGAAGTTGGTTGAGAGAATGCCAAGAGTGTGCAAAGCTGTCATCAAGGCCAAGGGTGGCTACTTTAAAGAATCTCAAATATAAAATATATTTTGATTTTAACACTTGTTTGGTTACTACATGATTCCAAATGTGTTATTTCATAGTTTTGATGTCTTCACTATTATTCTACAATGTAGAAAATAGTAAAAAAATTAAAATAAAAAATAAATGGAATAAGTAGGTGTGTCCAAACTTTTGACTGGTACTGTATATACACAGTACCAGTCAAAAGTTTGGACACACCTACTCATTCCACCACTGTGAAATATATTTTCAATCACCAAAAATTTTGTATTTTCAGATGTTTACTGCTGGCATACAATCCCAAAATAAAAGACACAAAACCAAAACTTAAGAATGGGAAGCAAAGAAATCGTGCACATAGAACAGAGCTACAGCTTCTTATACTTGCTTTCAATGAGAATGACACATCTATAACTCAGAATTCTATGTGAATTTGGTCTGGTCTCCAAAAAAGTTAGATATTGCAGTTTCTACTTATAGTTTGTTACAAGCTGTGGCGTAGCACGCACCCCCCCCCCCAAAAAAAAACGGTATTGAAAATCATACCAACGGTATACGATATAAATGGTATATCGCCCTAGCCTAGAAGTACTACCGGTCGTTTAAACAAGAATCAAATGTAGGTGGACATAATATGATCATGTGAATACAGGGACCAGTGCTAGATGGCAGATTTTGGCTCAATTCCCTCTAACGACACATACTAATTATAGTGATAAACTATGAGTAACAAGATAAGGGAGTAGCAGCCTAACTGGCACATTCTATGACTCATTTACAGTGATACACCCAAGGTGTGATTGTGACTGAGCACTCTCCCCTGAGCATAAACACACCCTCCGCCTGAAGTGGACTCTCCCCTCTTGAATCCTTGTGCACACTTCAGGATAAAGGGCAGATTATTGGTACATTGAGAAAGTTAGATTTGCATCCAGGGGTGGGACTGTCAATAATACTCCTTCAGGCCTGAGTAGAATAAAGGAGGGGTAGCCTCCAACACTGCAGTCTGAGGAAGGAGATAGCCATCAACATGTCATATCATAGCAGTACAAAGTTCAGGGGGAGGTTTACACATCACATTGCACCTAACTAGGTACTTTCCAGATGCTTAGCTCATTAATGAGTTTCCACTACTGCGTGGGCAAAATTACAGCCTAGGCCAAGTACATGTAAAAGTAAACTCAGCGAGATGACGTTGCAACGAGCAGCACCGCAAATGAGCACGATGCAAGACTACTCTCACACAGTATCTGTGCATGTGCACTTCACGCTTCTACAACTTGATAGCTACGGGAACAAAATAACACAAGTTTAGCCTTGCGCTTCAACACTCTTAGTTGTGGAAATGAAGGGTTGCCTTATTGCCGATTTGTTTTTACTGATAACAACCAATATACAAATAATTCCAGTAGTCTGCTATGTCTAGTTCGTCCTGTGTGTAAGTGTAAATAGCTAGCCTACTTTTCGGGCAAGTGATAATTTTCTGGCAACCCAAAAATACTCCTCACTTGCCCAAATGCCATGGCCGAGTGCCTTTCAGACCTTAATGTCAATCCCTGCACTACTGTGTTTACTTTGTGCATGCAACATCATCTCGCTGAGCCGGACTAGTGATACATTTTCAAAAATGTAAGGGCCAAGAAGCAACTGGTTCATAAGGCATCACTTTCCTCGAAAGGACTTCAAGCTATTGGAATCTGTCTGAGCATCAATGCAGCATTCATGTGTGCCGTTACAGTAAACCAGGTGCAGTCTTCTCCATTAAGCCTATCCTAGATTCTCATCACCTCGGGATGGACCCTCTGAACTTTCGGGATGGACCCTCTGAACTTTGGTGATGAAGGATTTACAGCCAGGGGTCAGGACCTAAAAGCAGCGAGCCTGCTAGCTGAGTGACTAAATAGGCTGTAATCCCTTCAAGAGCTGAAGAGTCAAATCCTTGACTATCAGGTGAGGGTAAAATGTATTATGTGACTCACAGAACATATTAGAAATCAATACAGGCCGTGCTATAACTCGGCAATAGTGTGTTATTTAACCTACCCTATTCAGTATGATAGAGATATTGTTTATGTAGCTAGTTAAGTTACTATTAGGGTCCTATACTTCACTTTCTGGTGATCGAGGCAGGCTGAGGCATAACGATATGAATTGTTAAAATACAAACTGCATTTGTCTGAGCTAGTCAACGCTACTGGCGAACACTAGCTAGCTGGCTAACGTTCGCTATCTAACACATCTGAGCTACGTTAGCAGATAACTTAACTAGCTAGCTAACCTGGCTAGGAAGCTAGTTAACGCTATGCTTGCCGTAGTTCTCGTTAATGTAGCATCTCTTCCAACATCTCTTCCTACATGTTAATGTAGCATCTCTTCCAACAAGTTAGTTAGTGAGGTAAAACACATTCCTTGTTATGAAAATAAAAGTACCGTAGAGCTAACGTTAACTTACCAACACAGTAATAACACAAGTAGGCACGCTGACACAACTCGCCACAATCTCTTCTTCATCATCCTCCCGCAGGGTCCAACATTATCGCCGTCTACCTACACATGTATCAATACTGTCGTTATTCAACAGTTGTATGTTTTAACTCAACGTGAATATGTCTAACTTCTACAAGTTACAGGTCCGACACCTAACTTCTAGTTTCCTGAAAGTGGTGTTGTGTTGAACTGTTGGCTCCTGTCAAATCCACTGGAGCTGGAGACCTTGCGTTCCTTTAACGCGATAGCTGTGTCATCCGCTGCGTCTCCGGTTCTGTCCAATGAAAACGCAGCAACGCTGTTGCGCAGTAAAGTTCGTAGAGGTGTTTAAAAAATGTGGTGTACCAGTGTGTCGCTGTCAAATTCCCATTCTATGATTATGAACTATGATACAAATGAGTGTAAAATGTGACAGTTAAAAAAACATTTTGTTGTTGAGTACTAGATATGGGAATGGACCTTTACAGGAAATTGGCAAATTACTAATTGATGAGTTGGAAGTATTCTTTCTATATACTCCTTGTATAGCTTCCTTCTTGTGCATCCATTTAACTCTGCATCTTTGGGAAAGAGCTTGTAAGTAAGCATTCCACTGTAAGGTCTACCTACACCTGTTGTATTCAGTGCATGTGACAAATACAATTTGATTTGATTTGAGCTTTTTTTTAAAGAGTTTGTGTTTGTATTTATTAAGGATCCCCACGCTTCCTGGGGTCCAGCAAAATGAAGACAGTTAACTTTAAAAACATTACAATACATTTCACAACACCTTAACTATGTGCCCTCAGGCCAGCCACTACTCTACTACCACATTATCTACAACACAAAACCCATGTGTACGTGTGTATAATGTGTATGTTATCATGAGTGTGTGTGTGTGCGTGTGTTTGTGCCCGTGTGTGTGTCTCTTCACAGTCCCGCTGTTCCATAAGGTGTATTTTTATCTATTTTTTTCAATCAGATTTTACTGCTTGCATGGGTTACTTGATGTGGAATAGATGTCCATGTAGTCATGGCTCTATGTAGTACTGTGTGCCTCCAATAGTCTGTTCTGGACTCGGAGACTGTGAAGAGAACTCTGGTGGCATGTCTTGTAGGGTATGCATGGGTGTCTGAGCTGTGTGTTAGTAGTTTAAACAGACAGCTCGGTGCATTCAACATGTCAATACTTCTCACAAAAACAAGTAGTGATGAAGTCAATCTCTCCTCTACTTTAAACCAAGAGAGATTGACGTGCATATTATTAATGTTAGCTCTCCATGTACAGTACCAGTCAAAAGTTTGGACACACCTACTCATTCCAGGGTTTTTATTTATTTTTACTATTTTCTACATTGTAGAATAATAGTGAAGACATCAACACTATGAAATTACAGATATGGAATCATGTAGTAACCAAAAAAGTGTTAAACAAATCAAATATTTTATATTAGAGATTCTTCAAGGTAGCCACCCTGTGCTTTGATGACAGCTTTGCACACTCTTGGCATTCTCTCAACCAGCTTCATGAGGTAGTCACCTGGAATGCATTTTAATTAACAGGTGTGCCAGTTGTGTTGTGACAAAGTAGGGGTGGTATGCAGAAGATAGCCCTATTTGGTAAAATACCAAGTCCATATTATGGCAAGAACAGCTCAAAATAAGCAAAGAGAAATGACAGTCCATCAGACATGAAAGTCAGTCAATCTGGAAAATGTCAAAAACTTTTAAAGTTTCTTCAAGTGCAGTCGCAAAAACCATCAAGCGCTATGATGAAACTGGCTCTCATGAGGACCACCACAGGAAAGGAAGACCCTGAGTTACCTCTGTTGCAGAGAATAAGTGCATTAGAGTTAACTGCACCTCAGATTGCAGCCCAAAAAAATGCTTCACAGAGTTTATGTAACAGATACATCTCAGCATCAACTGTTCAAAGGAGACTGCGTGAATCAGGCCTAATGGTCGAATTGCTGTATAAAAAAAACACTACTAAAGGACACCAATAAGAAGAAGAGACTTGCTTGGTCCAAGAAACACGAGCAATGGACATTAGACATTAGACAGGTGGAAATCTGTCCTTTGGTCTGATGAGTCCAATTTTGAGATTTTTGGTTCCAACCGCCGTATCTTTGTGAGATGCAAAGTAGGTGAACGGATGATCTCTGCATGTGTGGTTCCCACCATGAAGCATGGAAGAGGAGGTGTGATGGTGTAGGGGGGCTTTGCTGTTGAACGTGTCATTGATTTATTTAGAATTCAAGGCATACTTAACCAGCATGGCTACCACAGCATTCTGCAGCGATATGCCTTCCCATCTGGTTTGCGCTTAGTGGGTGTAACGTAGACGCTGGAGTTGAGAAGCAGGTGCAGGTTGTAAGTTTAATGTGACAAATAACATGGAACGATCCAACGTAGGAGTAGCGTCTAGACATGAATAACAGAAACAATACTGCCTGGGGAAGGAACCTAAGGAAGGGCCGGATAAAGGGGAGGTAATGAGTGGACAAGATGGTGCCGGAGAACAAGGCTGACGTTTTACGTATTCCTAACCAATTGTGTTTTTTGTTCTTATTTAAAACTTATTTTGTACATAATGTTGCTGCTACCATCTTTTATGACCGAAAATGACTTCTGGACATCAGGACTGCGATTATTCAAAACGGACTGGCAGAATCCTTTTTTTCCTTTAACGAGTCCGACGAGCCCGACTTGAATGATATACTGCTTCCGTGGGAACAGGCCCAGATCCCCGACATTTGAAGAGAAGGCAGAGAAAAGGGGGCCAGAGGTCGGGCTGCCTTCTGAGAATTCGTAGGCGATCAAATAAACCCCCACTTCCTTCCATTCTAATAGCAAACGTGCAATCTTTTGAAAATAAAATCGATGACCTACGCGGAAGATTAAACTACCAACGGGACATTCAAAACTGTAATATCTTTTGCTTCATGGCTGAACGATAACTTTATCAACATACAGTTAGCTGGTTATACGCCGTATCGGCAGGACAGAACAGCGGTGTCTGGTAAGACAAGGGGCGGCGGACTATGTAATTTTGTAAATAACAGCTGGTGCACGATATCCAAGAAAGTCTCGAGGTTTTGCTCGCCTGAGGTAGAGTATCTCATGATAAGCTGTACACCACACTATCTACCTAGAGAGTTTTCATCTGTATTTTTCGAAGCTGTCTACATACCACCACAGACTGATTCTGGCACTAAGACCACAGTGAATGAGCTGTATTCCGCAATAGGCAAACAGGAAAGCGCTCACCCAGAGTAGCCGGGGACTTTAATGCAGGGAAACTTAAATCCGTCTTACCAAATGTCTATTAGCATGTTAAATGTGCAACCAGAGGGGGAAAAACTCTTGACCACCTTTACGCCACACACAGAGACGCATACAAAGCTCTCCCTCATCCTCCCTTTGGCAAATCTGAACATAATTCTATCCTCCTGATTCCTGCTTACAAGCACAAATTAAAGCAGGAAGGACCAATGACTAGATCAATAATAAAGTGGTCAGATGAAGTAGATGCTAAGCTACAGGACTGTTTTGCTGGCACAGAGTGGAATATGTTACGGGATTCCTCCGATAGCGTTGAGGAGTACACCACTTCAGTCACTGGATTCATCAATAAGTGTATTGATGACGTCGTCCCCACAGTGACCGTTCGTACATACCCCAACCAGAAGCCATGGATTACAGGCAACATCCGCACTGAGCTAAAGGCTAGAGCTGCCGCTTTCAAGGAGAGGGACTCTAACCTGGAAGCTTATAAGAAATCCCGCTATGCCCCCCGACGAACCATCAAACAGGCAAAGCGTCAATACAGGACTAATATCGAATCATATTACACTGGCTCTGACGCTTGTCGGATGTGGCAGGGCTTGCAAACCATTACAGACTACAAAGGGAAGGACAGCCGAGAGCTGCCCAGTGACACGAGCCTACCAGATGAGCTAAACTACTTCTATGCTCGCTTCGAGGCAAATAACACTGAAACATACATGAGAGCACCAGCTGTTCCGGAAGACTGTATGATCACGCTCTCCACAGACGGATTACCAGGACGTGTACTGAGAGCATGCGCTGACCAACTGGCAAGTGTCTTCACTGACATTTTCAACCTCTCCCTGTCCGAGTCTGTTATACCAACATGTTTTAGCAGACCACCATAGTCCCTGTGCCCAAGAGCACTAAAGTAACCTGCCTAAATTACTACCAACCCGTAGCACTCACGTCTGTAGCCATGAAATGCTTTGAAAGGCTGGTCATGGCTCACACCAACACCATTATCCCAGAAACCCTAGACCCACTCCAATTTGCATACCGCCCCAACAGATCCACATATGATGCAATCTCTATTGCACTCCACAATGCCCTTTCCCACCTGGACAAAATGTGAGAATGCTATTCATTGACTACAGCTTAGCGTTCAACACCATAGTGCCCTCAAAGCTCATCAATAAGCTAAGGACCCTGGGAATAAACACCCTCCCTCTGCAACTGGATCCTGGACTTCCTGACGGGCCGCCCCTAGGTGATAAGGGTAGGTAACAACACATCCGCCACGCTGACCCTCATCACAGGGGCCCCTCAGGGGTGCGTGCTCAGTCCCCTCCTGTACTCCCTGTTCACTCATGACTGCACGGCCAGGCACGACTCCAACACCATCATTAAGTTTGCCGATTACACAACAGTGGTAGGCCTGATCACTGAAAACAACGAGACAACCTATAGGGAGGAGGTCAGAGACCTGGCCGTGTGGTGCCAGGACAACAACCTCTCCCTCAATGTGATCAAGACAAATTAAATGATTGTGGACACAAGAAAAAAGAGGACCGAGCACGCCCCCATTCTCATCGATGGGGCTGCAGTGGAGCAGGTTGAGAGCTTCAAGTTCCTTGGTGTCCACATCACCAACAAACTAACATGGTCCAAGCACACCAAGACAGTTGTGAAGAGGGCACGACAAAACCTATTCCCCCTCAGCAGACTGAAAAGATTTGTCATGGGTCCTCAGATCCTCAAAAGGTTCTACAACTGCACCATCGAGAGCATCCTGGCTGGTTGCATCACTGCCTGGTATGGCAGCTGCTCGGCCTCCGACCGCAAGGCACTACAGAGGGTAGTGCGAACGGCCCAGTACATCACTGGGGCCAAGTTTCCTGCCATCCAGAACCTCTATACCAGGCGGTGTCAGAGGAAGGCCCTAAAAATGGTCAAAGACTCCAGCCGTCCTAGTCATAGACTGTTCTCTCTGCTACCGCATGGCAAGCGGTACTGGAGCGCCAAGTCTAGGTCCAAGAGGCTTCTAAACAGTTTCTACCCCCAAGCCATAAGACTCCTGAATACCTCATCAAATGGCTACCCAGACTATTTGCATCCCCCCCCCCCTCTTTTACACCGCTGCTACTCTCTGTTGTTATCATCTATGCATAGTCACTTTAATAACTCTACCTTCATGTACATATTACCTCAACTAACCGGTGCCCACGCACATTGACTCTGTACCGGTACCCCCCTGTATATAGTCTCGCTATTGTTATTTTACTGCTGCTCTTTAATTACTTGTTACTTTTATTTCTTATTCTTATCCGTAGTTTTTTTAACTGCATTGTTGATTAGGGGCTCGTAAGTAAGCATTTCACTGTAAGGTCTACACCTGTTCTATTCGGCGCATTTGACTAATACAATTTGATTTGATTTGTTACACTTTGAAGCTTTTTCTTGAGTGGGCAGCTTGATGAAAGCCAGTCAATAGTTAGGTCACCAAGAAAATATACCTCTCTGTTGATATCACATACTGTACATTATCAAGCATTTTACACATATTATCCAGATACTGACTGTTAACACTTGGTGGTCTGTAGCGGCTTCCCACAAGAATGGGCTTTAGGTGAGGCAGGTGAACCTGTAGCCATATTACTTCAACAGCATTTGACATTAGGTAGGTATAGCTATGTATAGCTCCGCCTTATCTTAGCTCACTGGTCACCATAGCAATACCCACCCGTAGCATGCACTCCAGCAGGTATATCTCACTGGTCATCCCCAAAGCCAACACCTACCTTTGGCCGCCTTTCCTTCCAGTTCTCTGCTGCCAATGAATGAAACGAATTGCAAAAATCACTGAAGTTGGAGACGTATATCTTCCTCACTAACTTTAAGCGTCAGCTGTCAGAGCAGCTTACCGATCGCTGCAGCTGTACACAGCCCATCTGTAAATAGCCCATCCACCCAACCTCCTACCTCATCCCCATATTTGTTTTTGTTTTTCTGCTCTTTTGTACACCAGTATTTCTACTTGCACATCCTCATCTGCACATCTATCACTCCAGTGTAAATTGCTAAATTGTAATTACTTCGCCACTATTGGCCTATTTATTGCCTCCTTACTTCAATTGCACACACTGTATACACATTTTTCTATTGTGTTATTGACTCTACGTTGTTTATGTGTAACTCTGTGTCATTGTTTTTGCCGCACTGCTTTGCTTTATCTTGGCCAGGTCACAGTTGTAAATGAGAACTTGTTCTCAGCTGGCCTACCTGGTTAAATAAAGGTGAAATAAAAAATAAATAAAAAAATAGATCCGCTCTAAGCTTTACAAGAATATTACTCTGACCATAAACGGCAATACCTCCACCATTTGGCATTCCTGTCTCTTCTGAAGATGTTTAAACCATGTATTGCTACCACTGTATCATCAAATGTATTATCTAAGTGAGTTTCAGAGAGAGTCAGTATATGAAGGTTATCTATTACTAGCAAGCTTTTGATTTATTGAACCTTGTTTCTTAGGCTACATATGTTAATGTGGGCTATTTTTAGCACTTTTCTGGGATTCTTGATTGTTCATAAGTGCATGATTACTGCATACAATAGCTTTAGGATTGACAGAGGCATTCAGGGGAGTTAGAGGGACATAAATTAGGTTACTTACATTATGACTGCTAATGCCCCTGGGCCAATGTACATTTGCAACAGCACTACGACAGCTCAGCGACACAATGGTGGGGATTATCTGAGCATGGCTTGGGTCATGGATAAGTCATTGTCTCAATGCAGCCTTGAAATGCGAGGACAGGGTCCAGGAGCCAAGATGATTTGATGGACTCCATCATTCCTGTAGAGCATCTTCTGTTTCCAAAAATTGTCAAAGTTATCTATAAAAGTTATGCCAACAGAGCTACAGTAGTCTGTTAGCCAGGTGTGTAATGTCAGCAGCCTGCTGAATCTTTCACAGCCGCGGCCCATTGATGGTACCGGGCCTGAAATAATTGGCCGCTTTTTGGAATCTTTCAGACTTAGAATCAATTCTTTAAAATCAATTTTCAACAGTTCCGAGCTAGACCTCCTAATGTCGTTTGACCCCACATGGACAAGTTGGAGCTTTCAACAGAAAAATATGTATTCTGAGTTGCTTTATTTTCTCATTGTCTTTTAGAAAATAGCCCAGCTATGACAATAACAAAATTATTCTGTACATAATACAACTTTTAAAAAACATAGTCTACTCTGTGTAGAACAGTACTTCATGTCAAAAGAAAAACAAAAGTGATGCAATGCAACTCAATGCTAATGAGGACGTGTTTGTCTGCCTGATAATAAGTGTAGGCCTGCAGTTACTTCTGGCTAACCATCGCCATCTTCTGGGAAAATAAGTGTACTGTTCCTGTCTGTATAACTATCATTATAGATCATGGTGATGATGGCCTAATAAATCCACCACAATAAAATCAGTTGATTTTAGTTGAGTTTCATATCTGATTCATTTAAACAAACCTTCTTTCTTAGTATTATGTGCAGTGCAGTCTGTGAATGTCCTTTCAACAACTTGTATGTTCAGCTACTGTTTCCAGTTATGGAGGGCTAATAGTTTAGCCTGCATGGGTTAATCAGATAAATATATTTTGAAGAGAAACATTTTGGACAAAGGGAAAGTGGGAGGGGAATAGTTTATTGAAGAGGGATACAGACACACAGAAAGAAAAGAACCACTGTTGCAATTCAATTCCCAATTAATCTAAATCCTCCGACATACAATATATTTTCATAACTATAGGAACCACATTGTTGATGTTCTGCTTGATATTGTATGATTTCCATTCTATAATTAACTTTGGCAATACAGACTTGTAACTCATGCCACTATGGCGGTCTAATTGATCTATTTAGAGAAGTAGAGCGAGAGAACACTAGAGACATTGAGAGAACAAGCGCTAGATTGTAACAAGGTCATTATAGTCAACAGTCACCTCTGTATTATTAATACCTTGGTTTGTATGTATGTACTGCAGAACACAGTCTCAAAAGAGGACCACATACATATACAATAACAAACTGACAGAGAGCACTTTACACAAATCCACCTTAAGCTCTGGGCACAGTGGCTGACTGGACTCAGCACTGGGGAGGAAGAGGGAGAGAAAAGGAGAGGACAGGGAGAGGAGGAGAACAGTGAGAAGAGGATACGTTTTACACAGTTCTGAAGTGGCATGTGATCAGTCATGAACACAGGGGAGGTTTGAATCCAACCTGAGGCAAAGGCTAAATGGAGAATGTCACTGTTCTCAGTCACACTGAGATATGTATCTTCCCATAATTGTGGCCAGTAATATCAGTGTATTTCTCTGTCTCTCTGTGTGTTGGGAATACTTCCTTCCATCTCGCCAAGCCAGCCTCTGTGAGTTTGAGCTTAAAGGTGTGAGGAAGATCTCCACTTGACCAGTGATACAGTAGATACAGGCATACCATTTATTGAGGCTATTTTGTTTTGAACAATGTCCTCAGCCTTGTTCTATGTGTATTGACTGCTACTACAACACAGGAACGAATCACACAATAATCCAACATCAAATTAGTCCCAAGGGTCTTGATTTATTAACAGCTTACAACTCAAACATCAAACCAACGTGCAGACAGACAATACATGCACACGTGTTGGCACACACTCACACACATATATATGCACAAATATACGCACACACTTACATTCACACACACACGCACACGCACGCACGCACACACACACACACACACACACACACGACACACAAGCACTCCACTAAGACATATTCTTTCCTCTCTAAGAGAAGAACACCTAGCCAATAACCCACAGAAAGAGGGTGTTGTACAATATGTAATATATGATACTAAAACTAACTTGGCCTAGATAGGCCAATTAGTCCCCCTCCCTCCCTCCCACACACACACACACACACACACACACACACACACACACACACACACACACACACACACACACACACACACACACACACACACACACACACACACACACACACACACACACACACACACACACACACACACACACACACATGCAATAAAAGCAGCCTATGTGCCATGCTGCATTTTGGAATGGGTAGGGCAGTGCCACTGCTGAGCATAGATATGTAGAGAAGCAGCAAGTGGGGTCTAGGTGGAGGTGGGTGGAGGGTGAGGAGGGGGGTTCTAGGGACAGCAGGTTGGGTTCTAGGTAAGGGAGATGGAGGTTTTCTAGGGGCTGAAACTCAGTAGGAACTGGATCTGCTAAACAGACCTGGACCACAGGTGAGCACAAGCACACATACAGAAAGATACACCACAAGACAAGCACCATACTGTACATAGATACATGGACATCGATCGTCACCTGGCGTGAGGTCAGGGGTCAGGGTCAGAGGGCAAAAGGTTCAATGTCTGCACTATGTAAAGACCAAGGATAGATAGAAGAGGGGCTTGTGGAGGATAGGGGGTATGGGGTTGGTATGGGGACGGATGAGCGCTAGGGGATGAGCACTAGGCCCTTAAGAGATCACACGCTCCTTTGACTGCTTAAGATGGGGGGACATTTCTTGTTGGAGAAGGAGGAGGTCGCCGACTGGGGGCGAGGGAGGAAGGGAGGGTGGGAGGGCAGTAGTGTTTAGAGGACGAAGTGTGACAGAGAGAGAGAGAGCGAGAGGGAAGAGAGTAGGAGAGAAGCAGAGAGTTAAGTTAGTTGAAAAAGGGTTAAAAACAGGCAATTAGCAATAGCATAAAGGACAGGTGTTAAAAGAGAAATTGTGACTTCAGAGAAAGAAACAGAAAAAGTGACATCCTGAATTTGGAAGTGGTGTTGAGAAACACTTCAGCTTGTGGACTTCCTTGCTTCAGTAACCACAAACTACTGGAATGTGTTTGTGTGTTTTAGTTGAACGATACTGAACAAAAATATAAACGCAACATGCAACAATTTAAACAATTTTTTGTATATGGTATTTGTATTTATTAAGGATCCCCATTAGCTGCTGCTTGGCAGCTACTCTTCCTGGGGTCCAGCAACATTAAGGCAGTTATACAATTTTAAAAACCTTACAATACATTCACAACAGACTTCACAACACATTAAGTGTGTGCCCTCAGGCCCCTACTTTACGGTTACAGCTCATATAAGTAAATTAGTCAATTTAAATAAATTCATTAGGTCCGAATCTATGGATTTCACATGACTGGGCAGAGGTGCAGCCATGGATGGGTCTAGGAGGGCATACGCCCATCCACTTGGGAGCCAGGCCCAGCCAATCAGAATGAGTTTTTCCCCACAAAAGGGCTTTATTACAGACAGGAATACTCCTCAGTTTCATCAGCTGTCTGGGTGACTGGTCTCAGACGATCCCGCAGGTGAAGAAACCGGATGTGGAGGTCCTGGGCTGGCGTGGTTACACGTGGTCTGCGGTTGTGAGGTCGGTTGGAGGTACTGCTAAAATCTCTAAAACGACGTTGGAGGCGACTTATGATAGAGAAATGAACATTCAATTCTCAGCTCTGGTGGACATTCCTGCAGTCAGCATGCTAATTGCACACTCCCTCAACTTGAGACATCTGTGGCATTGTGTTGTGTGACAAAACTGCACATTTTAGAGTGGCCTCTTATTGTCCCCAGCACAAGGTGCACCTGTGTAATGATCATGCTGTTTAATCAACTTCTTGATATGCCACACCTGTCAGGTGGATGGATTATCTTGGTAAAGGAGAAATGCTCACTAACAGGGATGTAACAGAAAGAAGCTTTTTGTACGTTTGGAACATTTCTGGGATCTTTTATTTCAGCTCATGAAACATGTGGCCAACACTTTACATGTTGCGTTTACATTTTTGTTCAGTATAATAACCCTTAAAATATTCCCCTTTAAATAAAACAGTGGAACTTCTATACATGATGTAGGGAGCTGAGTCAGGTTATATGGTCAGGAAAAACTGATGGTTACCACTAGTAATGGGTACCAAATAGTGTTCAGTGTATCTATCAGTTGAGGCTAGCAAAGGCAGGACGGCTCATAATAATGTCTGGAACGGAGCAAATGGAATGGCATCAAACACATGGAAACCATGTGTTTGGTGTATTTGATACCATTTAACTAATTCCGCTCCAGCCATTACCACCAACCCGTCCTCCCCAATTAAGGTGCCACCAGCCTCCTGTGTTCTCTATGTATACATATCAGACCCTTTAATCCAAAGGCCAAAGCAATTTACAATGAGTGCATACATTTTTAGTTTGTGATCCCTGTGTGAATTAAACCCTTGCTCTTAGCACACACTATCATGCTCTGACCAACTGAGCCACAAAGGAGCACATAGGCCCTGGCCTGGCCTCACCTGGGGATGCTGGGAGGGGCCCGGTTGGGGCGGCTGGGGACCTGGGGGCTATCAGCACTGTTGTTGAAGGGCCCCAGGGGTCCTGGGCGGTTAGGAGGGGGTGGAGCCCCTCGGCCCCCTCCGGGACTAGGGCGCTGGCCTGATGACATCCTCCTGGAACCAGTGGGGCTGGTTGGAGGAGACCTGTGGGGGTGGAGATATGGCCCTCAGTGACCTCTAGTGTATGACATATTCTTGACATAACAGATTAAATAAATTTAACTATTTGTGATTTCCTTTTTTTATTTTGCAACACTATCCAAGTAAAACATTTTATAATAATAATAACATAGTCTTCTTGGGAATCAGTGGAAACCCGGGTCTCCTGCTGGCCAACCCAACATGTTTACCATTATTAGAACAAGAGTTGACTCCACTACACTACACTTAGATCAATGTCTAGGGTCTAGGGGAGTCCTTATCAATGGACTACCAGGATGCCTACCTGTTTCCCCCTCCACTGCGCCAGTCGTTCACGGGCGGCGGCATGGGGGTGGAGATGGTGGTGGTGGAGATGTCTCCTATGATGGCCAGGGCCTCCTTCAGGGACTGGTGGGTCCTGAGGACCTCGTCCCTCCTCTGGACCTGCTCCTGGGACTCATCCATCAGGGCACCCTGGTCCCCGGCCGAGTACAGCTGGGCCAGCAGCTCCGCGTTGATGAAGTCCTTCACCTGGTGGTGGGGGAGGGAATTGATGGATAAATCAATCACTCATTCAAATATGTTTATAAAGCGCTTATTACAACAATAATTGTCAGCTAGTGCTTTACGGTAACCCGGCCTGTTTGATTTACCAATGCAGAAAGTCTGGAACCAATAGGACCCTGAACAGTTTCTACTTCCAAGCCATTAGACTGCTAAACAAGACTGCTAAATAGCTAATCAAATGGCTACCTGGACTATCTGCATTGACTCACTTTACCCCTATCTATATGTACATACTCCCTGTATATAGCCATGTCTATATAGCCATCAGGCTGCATCACATCCGGCTGTGATTGGGAGTCCCATAGGGCGGCGCACAATTGGCCTAGCGGCGTCCGGGTTTGGCCGGGGTAGGCCATCATTGTAAATAAGAACTTGTTTTTAACTGACTTGCCTAGTTAAAAAAAGGTTAAAGTAAAAAAAAAAATATTACCTCGTACCGCTGCACATCAACTCGGTATTGGTACTCCCTGTATAGAGCCATGTTATTACCTGGTACTCCCTGTATAGAGCCATGTTATTACCTGGTACTCTCAGTATATAGCCATGTTATTACCTGGTACTCCCTGTATAGAGCCATGTTATTACCTGGTACTCTCAGTATATAGCCATGTTATTACCTGGTACTCTCAGTATATAGCCATGTTATTACCTGGTACTCTCAGTATATAGCCATGTTATTACCTGGTACTCTCTGTATATAGCTATGTTATTACCTGGTACTCTCAGTATATAGCCATGTTATTACCTGGTACTGTCAGTATATAGCTATGTTATTACCTGGTACTCCCTGTATAGAGCCATGTTATTACCTGGTACTCTCAGTATATAGCCATGTTATTACCTGGTACTCCCTGTATAGAGCCATGTTATTACCTGGTACTCCCTGTATAGAGCCATGTTATTACCTGGTACTCTCAGTATATAGCCATGTTATTACCTGGTACTCTCAGTATATAGCCATGTTATTACCTTGTACTCTTAGTATATAGCCATGTTATTACCTGGTACTCTCAGTATATAGCCATGTTATTACCTGGTACTCTCAGTATATAGCCATGTTATTACCTGGTACTCTCAGTATATAGCCATGATATTACCTGGTACTCTCTGTAAATAGCCATGTTATTACCTGGTACTCTCTGTATATAGCCTTGTTATTAACTGGTACTCTCTGTAAATAGCCATCGTATTACCTCGTACTTCCTGTATATAGCCATGTTATTACCTGGTACTCCCTGTATATAGCCATGTTATTACTTGGTACTCTCAGTATATAGCCATGTTATTACTTGGTACTCTCAGTATATAGCCATGTTATTACCTGGTACTCTCAGTATATAGCCATGTTATTACCTGGTACTCTCTGTATAGATCCATGTTATTACCTGGTACTCTCAGTATATAGCCATGTTATTACTTGGTACTCTCAGTATATAGCCATGTTATTACCTGGTACTCTCAGTATATAGCCATGTTATTACCTGGTACTCCCTGTATAGATCCATGTTATTACCTGGTACTCCCTGTATAGAGCCATGTTATTACCTGGTACTCTCAGTATATAGCCATGTTATTACCTGGTACTCTCAGTATATAGCCATGTTATTACCTGGTACTCTCAGTATATAGCCATGTTATTACCTGGTACTTTCAGTATATAGCCATGTTATTACCTGGTACTCTCAGTATATAGCCATGTTATTACATGGTACTCTCTGTATATAGCCTTGTTATTAACTGGTACTCTCAGTATATAGCCATGTTATTACCTGGTACTCTCTGTATATAGCCTTGTTATTAACTGGTACTCTCAGTATATAGCCATGTTATTACCTGGTACTCTCAGTATATAGCCATGTTATTACCTGGTACTTTCAGTATATAGCCATGTTATTACCTGGTACTCTCAGTATATAGCCATGTTATTACCTGGTACTCTCTGTAAATAGCCATGTTATTACCTGGTACTCTCTGTATATAGCCTTGTTATTAACTGGTACTCCCTGTATTTAGCCATGTTATTAACTGGTACTCCCTGTATAGAGCCATGTTATTACCTGGTACTCTCTGTATATAGCCATCGTATTACCTCATACTTCCTGTATATAGCCATGTTATTACCTGGTACTCTCAGTATATAGCCATCGTATTACCTCGTACTTCCTGTATATAGCCATGTTATTACCTGGTACTCTCTGTAAATAGCCATGTTATTAACTGGTACTCCCTGTATTTAGCCATGTTATTAACTGGTACTCCCTGTATAGAGCCATGTTATTACCTGGTACTCTCTGTATATAGCCATCGTATTACCTCATACTTCCTGTATATAGCCATGTTATTACTTGGTACTCTCAGTATATAGCCATGTTATTACCTGGTACTCTCAGTATATAGCCATGTTATTACCTGGTACTCCCTGTATAGAGCCATGTTATTACCTGGTACTCCCTGTATAGAGCCATGTTATTACCTGGTACTCTCAGTATATAGCCATGTTATTACCTGGTACTCTCAGTATATAGCCATGTTATTACCTGGTACTCTCAGTATATAGCCATGTTATTACCTGGTACTTTCAGTATATAGCCATGTTATTACATGGTACTCTCTGTATATAGCCTTGTTATTAACTGGTATTCTCAGTATATAGCCATGTTATTACCTGGTACTCTCTGTATATAGCCATGTTATTAACTGGTACTCCCTGTATAGAGCCATGTTATTACCTGGTACTCTCTGTATATAGCCATCGTATTACCTCGTACTTCCTGTATATAGCCATGTTATTACCTGGTACTCTCTGTAAATAGCCATGTTATTACCTGGTACTCTCTGTATATAGCCTTGTTATTAACTGGTACTCCCTGTATTTAGCCATGTTATTAACTGGTACTCCCTGTATAGAGCCATGTTATTACCTGGTACTCTCTGTATATAGCCATCGTATTACCTCATACTTCCTGTATATAGCCATGTTATTACCTGGTACTCCCTGTATATAGCCATGTTATTACTTGGTACTCTCAGTATATAGCCATGTTATTACCTGGTACTCTCAGTATATAGCCATGTTATTACCTGGTACTCCCTGTATAGAGCCATGTTATTACCTGGTACTCCCTGTATAGAGCCATGTTATTACCTGGTACTCTCAGTATATAGCCATGTTATTACCTGGTACTCTCAGTATATAGCCATGTTATTACCTGGTACTCTCAGTATATAGCCATGTTATTACCTGGTACTTTCAGTATATAGCCATGTTATTACCTGGTACTCTCTGTATATAGCCATGTTATTAACTGGTACTCCCTGTATAGAGCCATGTTATTACCTGGTACTCTCTGTATATAGCCATCGTATTACCTCGTACTTCCTGTATATAGCCATGTTATTACCTGGTACTTCCTGTATATAGCAATGTTATTACCTGGTACTTCCTGTATATATATAACTTTCCATTGTTGGAAAAGGACTCGTTAAGTAAGCATTTCACTGTCGGTCTACAACTGTTGTTTATGTGACAAATAAAATCTGATTTGAATTTTTATTGATTTGATTTGATTTAGCTTGCCTGGCACAAAGAAACCATTAGAATAATCTAAAAAGTTGCACACCAGTCAGGCTCAAGCTGACGCTGAAGGTATTTTAAAGATTTCAACTACCATTTGAACCCAGTTCTGACAGCACTATGCCAGCGTGAAGCAGAGGTCTCTTACGTTGCTGATCATGAGGTGCATAATGGTCTTGGGCATGAGGTCGCGGATGCACTTGTTAACGATGGCCATGTAGGAGTCGACCAGGTTGCGGATGGTTTCCACTTTCCGCTCCAGCTGAGGGTCCATGGAAAAATTGTCCTGGGATGAGGACGAGGAACCGCCCCCCTCACTCTCCACCTGGAGGAAAAGGGCTTTTAGTTTTAACACACCTGTATTTAGCAATACAGAGCTAGTGGCTTGCATCTTTAGATGCAGAAAAATTGTGTATATCAATGACAAATAATAATAATAATAACTTTATTTGTAGTGCGCTTTTCATTACAAACGGAAATAACAAAGCTCTGTACATCAGAAACAACCATAGCACAGGCTTTTAAAAAGGGCTAAAATATTTTATCAAAAATGAGTTACAAGTACGAATAGCATATCGACAAAATGTAGCCTACAGCTATTGTGACTAGTTACATAATCTTCACACTTACATCAATCTTCAGGGAGAAAGACAGAGGACGGAGAGATTAAAGTGATATGATGAGTCACTTGGGAAGTGATAGGAGAGATATGACTTTTTAAATTGTAAAAATATACAGTACCAGTCAAAAGTTTGGACACACCTACTCATTTAAGTGTATTTCTTTATTTGTACTATTTTCTACATTGTAGAATAATATTGAAGACATCAAAACTATGAAAAAACACATGGAATCATGTAGTAACTAAAAAAGTGTTAAACAAATCAAAATATATTTGAGATTTGAGATTCTTCAAAGTAGCCACCCTTTGCCTTGATGACAGCTTTGCACACTCTTGGCATTCTCTCAACCAGCTTCATGAGGTAGTCAGCTGGAATGCATTTCAATTAACAGGTGTGCCTTGTTAAAAGTTAATTTGTGGAAATGATTTCCTTCTTAATGCGTTTGAGAGAATCAGTTGTATTGCTACAAGGTAGGGGTGGTATACAGAAGATAGCCCTATTTGGTAAAAGACCAAGTCCATATTATGGCAAGAACAGCTCAAATAAGCAAAGAGAAACGACAGTCCATCATTCCTTTAAGACATGAAGGTCAGTCAACGCGGAACATTTCTAGAAATGTGAAAGTTTCTTCAAGTGCAGTCGCAAAAACCATCAAGTGCTATGATGAAACTGGCTCTCATGACGACCGCCACAGGAAAGGAAGATCCTGAGTTACCTCTGCTGTAGACGATAAGTGTAACGATCGTCGTATAGAGGAGAAGGAGAAGACCAAGGTGCAGCGTGGTAAGTATTCATAATACCTTTTAATGAATACGAATACTAGAACAAAACAACAAAAACGATAAACGAACAGTTCTGCAAGGTGACATACACTAAACAGAAAACAACCACCCACAAACACAGGTGGGAACAGGCTACCTAAGTATGATTCTCAATCAGAGACAACGATAGACAGCTGCCTCTGATTGAGAACCATACCAGGCCAAACACACAGAAATACAAAACAAGGACAACATAGAACACCAGACATAGAATGCCCACCCAAACTCACGCCCTGACCAACCAAAATAGAGACATAAAAAGGATCTCTACGGTCAGGGCGTGACAATAAGAGTTACCAGCCTCAGAAATTGCAGCCCATATAAATGCTTCACAGAGTTCAAGTAACAGACACATCTCAACATCAACTTTTCAGAGGAGACTGTGTGAATCAGGCCTTCATGGTTGAATTGCTGCAAAGAAACCACTACTAAAGGACACCAATATGAAGAAGAGACTTGCTTGGGCCAAGAAACACGAGCAATGGACATTAGACCGGTGGAAATATGTCCTTTGGTCTGATGAGTCCAAATTTGAGATGTTTGGTTCCAACCGCTGTGTCTTTGTGAGACGCAGAGTAGGTGAATGGATGATCTCTGCATGTGTGGTTCCCACAGTGGAGCATGGAGGAGGTGTGATGGTGTGGGGGTGCTTTGCTGGTGACACTGTCAGTGATTTATTTAGAATTCAAGGCACACTTAACCAGCATGGCTACCACAGCATTCTGCAGCGATACACCATCCCATCTGGTATGCGCTTAGTGGGACTATCATATGGTTTTCAACAGAACAATGACCCAACACACCTCCAGGCTGTGTAAGGGCTATTTTATTTGACAAAGAAGGAGAGTGATGGAGTGCTGCATCAGATGACCTGGCCTCCACAATCCCCCGACCATTGAGATGGTTTGGGATGAGTTGGAGCCAACAAGTACTCAGCATATGTGGGAACTCTTTCAAGACTGTTGGAAAAGCATTCCAGGTGAAGCTGGTTGAAAGAATGCCAAGAGTGTGCAAAGCTGTCATCAAGGCAAAGGGTGGCTACTTTGAAGAATCTCAAATCTCAAATATATGTTCATTTGTTTAATACTTTTTTGGTTATTACATGATTTCATTCTTCACTATTCTTCTACAATGTGGAAAATAGTAAATATACAGAAAAACCCTAGAATGAGTAGGTGTGTCCAAACTTTTGACTGGTACTGTATACTGGATTATACATTCAAAATGCATATTTAGCACTGTACATAACCATGCAAGCACACAGGTTTAAGAAAAATTCATAAATAATAAGAATAGATATGACAGAAGTGTAACATGGGAAGGGAGTGAGGGGTAGTCATGGGTAATACGTAAAAGGATAAACAGGGCAGATGTGGTGGACAGGAGTTACAGTGAGTCAGTGACTAATATGGGGTGATGCCACAGGAAGGGGTCACAGTGGTGGGCACCAGGGTCGAGGTCAATTCCACTTAGATTCAGCCAATTCGGCTGGCTTTGTGAATAGACTGAATGGAAATGGAATTGTCCCCAACGCTGATGGCCCGTGCAGCAGTCACTCACATTAGAAGATCTTTCGGGGTAGACTCCAGCGCGTAGGAGAGAAGCCCTCCAACTGTCCACCTCATCCTGAGTGTCACAGGCCAGCTCCAGGAAACGGTTGTCCTTGTACACGTTCCTGTCGGACCACAACACAGGGGAGGGGATGAGGAAGATAGTTACACTGCTTCCAGGTCCCCTTAGGGGTCAAGGCAGGGGGTGGCAGGCCCATCTAGTTCAATAAAGCCTAGGAAGAGAAGAATCCCACCAGCCACGTTGGTTTCTGTCTTCCTGTACAGTTTGTATTTTTATTATTAGAAGTAGTGGTACCAAAGTAGGAATATTTAAAGTAAAAGTACACTTAGAAAAAAAGGTGCTATCAACAGTAGAACCTAAAAGAGTTCTTCGGCTGTCCCCATAGGTGAACTCTTTGAATAACCATTTTTGGTTCCAGGTAGAACCCTTATGGGTTTCACAGAGGGTTCTACCTGGATAACAGACAGAGTTCTACATGGAACCAAAAAGGTTTCCCTAAGGGCACAGCCGAAGAATCCTTTTTTTGAAGAGTGTACCGCTACAATATTAAAAGTGAACTTTATGAGGATGTGTCTGGGTCCAGACCTCTGCTCGGTGTTGAAGATGGCGAAGGCGTGCTTGCTGGACATAAAGCCTTTCTCCACGTCTCGCACCTTCAGGTTGTCAAGAGGGAGCATGTATTTCTTCTCCTTCTCCTGAGAAACACAAACAGAAAGGAAGAGGCCATCAGGTTTGACAATAGAAACAAGCAAATGCAAAGAACCATGGCAGGGAAATGCCTACTTCTTTTCTGATTGCTGTCTGATCTCTGTGTGTCAAATGATGTATATTTTTCGGTTTGATTTTTAATCAAGAGATTGGCTTAATTGGGCGACGATCCAGGGAGAAAGAGAGAGAAGGGGAATGTGGAGACAAGGGTAAGGAAAGGGACAAGTTAGGGGGAGCGCAGGGGAGAGGAGAGAGGGTGGGGGAGCACAGAGGGGGAGAAAGAGGGGAGATGGAAAAAGGGAGGAATAATGAGAGTGAGAGGTAGAGCGGGGCAGGAGAGGGAGGGTAAGGGAGAGAGAAAGAGAAAGCCTACATGTGGAAGTCATTAGTGTGTTGGTCAAGACACAGTCGTTCTCCACGGTACATCTGTAAGGGAGGGGGACCTGGGACTGGAGGAAACCTTCTGGCTATGGGGTGGGGGAGGGGGGGCTGGGGCTGGAGGAAACCTTTTGGCTACGGGAGAGGGAACTGGGGCTGGACGAAACCTTCTGGCTACAGGAGAGGGAGATGGGGCTGGGGGAAACCTTCTGGCTACGGGAGGTGGAGCTGGGCTGGAGGAAACCTTCTGGCTACGGGAGGTGGAGCTGGGCTGGAGGAAACCTTCTTGCTACGGGAGGTGGAGCTGGGGCTGGAGGAAACCTTCTGGCTACGGGAGGTGGAGCTGGGGCTGGATGAAACCTTCTTGCTACGGGAGAGGGAGATGGGGCTGGAGGAAACCTTCTGGCTACGGGAGGTAGAGCTGGGCTGGATGAAACCTTCTTGCTACGGGAGAGGGAGATGGGGCTGGAGGAAACCTTCTTGCTACGGGAGGTGGAGCTGGGGCTGGATGAAACCTTCTTGCTACGGGAGAGGGAGATGGGGCTGGAGGACACCTTCTGGCTACGGGAGGTAGAGCTGGGCTGGAGGAAACCTTCTGGCTACGGGAGAGGGAGATGGGGCTGGAGGAAACCTTCTGGCTACGGGAGGGGAAGCTGGGGCTGGAGGAAACCTTCTTGCTACGGGAGGTCGAGCTGGGCTGGAGGAAACCTTCTTGCTACGGGAGGTGGAGCTGGGCTGGAGGAAACCTTCTTGCTACGGGAGGTGTAGCTGGGCTGGAGGAAACCTTCTTGCTACGGGAGGTGGAGCTGGGCTGGAGGAAACCTTCTGGCTACGGGAGGTGGAGCTGGGCTGGAGGAAACCTTCTGGCTACGGGAGGTGGAGCTGGGCTGGAGGAAACCTTCTGGCTACGGGAGGTGGAGCTGGGCTGGAGGAAACCTTCTGGCTATGGAAACACAGATGTGGAGAAACACAGGGGACTCAGGGGACTCTGCGGTGTGTACATGAACATCAGAAGAAACAGAGGGCTGCTTGTCTGGATAACACTGAGCATGACAAAGTTTTAAAGGTGGGTGCAACGAGTCAAGATGGAGAGTAAAAAGTCATGTAAAATTCTCCATCACTCAATCCATCCATCTCTCCATCCTCACCATCTCAATTCTTCACTCTCACATTCTCTCTCTTTCTCTCTCTCTATTAACCCTCCCCCTCTTATTTCTTCAATATTTTTTCTTTCCATTCCAGAGGGGCCCACTTCCTGCCTGATTTGTCGGGTAGGGAGGTTGAGAGAGAGGGATAGAGAGAGAGGGAGAGGTAGAGAGAGTGAGAAAAGGAGAGAGAGAGGGGGAGAGATTAAATGACAGCCTGGTGTTGACTTAACATCTGCTACCGCTTAACAGTACAGCGAGACAGAGAGAAGGAGGGAGAGAAGGAAGGAAGGAGAGAGGGAGAGAAGGAGGGAGGGAGAGAAGGAGGCAAGGAGAGGAGGTAAGGAGGGAGGGAGGGGAAGAACTTCCAGAGTGAAGTTAAGAAAGCGAGGGAGACCTGAAGAAGAAACAAAACAAAGGATTTAGAAAAGTGGTACAACAGAAGTGCCCAGATCTCACCCCTGCAGAGCCATGGTAGGGTATTACTAGACAAAACAAGGGGAGTAGAAAATGAGAAATGAAAAATACACTTTGCAGACCTCTCTAGGTTGTATTCCCCAAGGGAGTGACCCTCCAACCCATATATGGCCACATGGGTCCCTCCCTCTTCCTCCATCTCTCTCACTCTCTTTCCCTCCCTTTCTCTTTCCCTCTCTCTTTTTTGTAATATCCCCTCCCATAGTGCTCAGCCAGTCTGTCCAGGTCGGTCATCTGAGTGAATGTGCCACGTCAAGCCTGGATACTCTGCCTGGCCGGCATGACCCAAACGGACCGCGAGGGGAGCGACACACAGAAACACAATAAACAAACAACCTAACGAGAGAGAGGGGGAGAAGAGGAGACGCAAACGGGTGAAAAGAAAACAGTGATTTTGGGGGTTCGGGTGGGGGATCCCTACTTCTTGATGCCAAAATGGAGGAGGATGAGGGAGGAAGGCAAAGAGCAGCAACCGTGCAGCCCTACTGCCTATGGAATGGCCTGACACTCTGAGTCTGTCTGTCCGGCTCCGTCCTCCCAGTGTTCAGACTACCTGTTCATTGTCATACTGGTGTACAGTAGTCTGCACATTGGTTAGACTGGGCAGGGAAGCACTTCTCTTCTCTTTGGGGAAACATTGGCTTTCAAGGAGTGGGTTTGATTAGCCACACTCCACCATGGAGCATCTTCCAGAGCTGAGTGATCGTCTCTGCTTCCTCCTTTACTGTGTTAGCTATCGGTTCTCACTAGGGCATCCTAGTTGTACTTTGAGACTGTTGTAACTGCACTTTTTTAAAGACTTGTTTTATTTATGCAACACATGTATAACATCAGTTTCCTGAAGAAAATGCCTATGCTATAACAAAGTTGTTGTTTTATAGTCATAGTCATGTCTAGACCAATGTGTGGTAATGTCTATGAAACTGTCTTTCTGCTAAATGTACAGAACAACAGTAATAGAAATGTATAGGCTTCCCTTGCACAAAGAATTCAGCCCTGATTGGCTCTGGTGCAGTAAAGGGAGGAGCAGCAGCGGCTCCATAGAATCAGACACAGAACAGTGGTCAAACCCATCCATCAACTCCTGCTTCAAATACAAACACATACTTCTAGTACTTCATTGGGGTTGGGCGGTTACAGTAACTATGTTGCCTAAATATACAGTCAAACTCATAGTGATAAAATATAATACTAAATCATTTCATTCTGTGATCAAACCATTGTGTGAAAGATGATCTTCATATTGCCCAGTGTGTGCAAGCGGCAATCAGCAAAAAATATTACTTCACTGATGATATAATTAACCAGCTAGGGGAGAGGCCTGGTGGTTTGGTAGTTTGGTGGGGTTAGTAGATGGCGGTGTTGAGAGGATGTATAGCAATCAGTGGTTTTGTTGGGGTAAAGTACCGTATTGGGGTTGTATACTGTATAGAGATTGGAATTAGTGGTGGGTGTAGTATGCTTGCTTGGATTAGCAATGGTGTTGGGAATGCTTTTACTGTACTGTTAGGGTGGTATTTCAGAGGCTGTGGGTTGGCATTGCTGATTGATGGTTTGCATAATGAAGGGGTGTTTTACTGTACTGTTAGGGTGGTATTTTAGAGGCTGTGGGTTGGCATTGCTGATTGATGGTTTGGATATTGAAGGGGTATTGGGTTCAGAAACAGAGGGAGGGAGGGAGGGAGGGATATTGTCATTTAATAGGGGATTTCTCCCCACTGAATCATTGGAGGCTGATGTTTGGATTAAAAACTTGCCAAGAATGTGTGCTGTTCCAGAGAAACTGCCAACTGCACCAAGAAAGAGGCGGGGGGGGGGGGGGGGGGCAGAGCTAGAGAGAGTGTGTGTTGTGTGTGTGTGTGTGTGTGTGTGTGTGTGTGTGTGTGTGTGTGTGTGTGTGTGTGTGTGTGTGTGTGTGTGTGTGTGTGTGTGTGTGTGTGTGTGTGTGTGTGTAGAATAAATATACAGTAAAACGCACAAGAAAAGTAAAGAAATGCTTGGTTGAATGTCAGAACTGCTTGAGAGTCAATGCAACATGAGAATGTCTACGATCCACCCAGTTAATGTCTATACCTATTAATAATCAAATAATGCCTTATAAAGCCAACACATTACCGTTTTTGTGTAAATGTGTGTGTTTGTATAATGAGTGTGAGTATGTGTGACCAGTGGTTTGATTTGGGATTGTTCCAATTGTGCAAAAGAAAACCAAATGCCTTAACTCCCAACGGAGTGAGAGAGGAGAGGTGGAGAGAGGAGAGGTGGAGAGAGAGAAAGAGAGACAGAAATAAAAGATGGGGAAACTCAAAGACAGACAAAGTGGGCGAGACAGTTGATAGGGTCACAAGCAGTCCACATAGTTTAATCCTCTCTATGTTCAGAATGTGGTCGATACACAGCCATATTCACTGGACAGGACTCAAAAGTATTTTATATCCTCTTCCGCTCTCTCTTTCTATGACCTATGGATGTCATCTGCTGACCAGTGCATGGATTGGCTGACTCCGGGAGTTGCTGTGTGTCTGCCTGTCTACACTTGCTGTGCAGAACTTCCTGGAACCTGTACAGCAGGCACAGACAGGCAGACAGACACCAGCCCACCAAGCTATGATGAACGCAACATTCAGTCAATCAAGGAGCACCCTGTATCTCAAGGGGAGGGGAAACACCACTGAAGAGCCAATGGGGAACCACCGTTGAGTTGTGATTCAGTGAGTAGTCAGAAGGTATGATTTATAATATGTCCTCTACAGATATATCAAACAAAAGAGACTCTTATGACATTGGAATTGGACAGAAATTCAAAATTATGTATAATTTCCTTCTGCCAGACATTAACCAGAAATGGTGTTCCAATCCACCAACACCAGAAATCTAGCCATAAACTGCATCAAACTTACTGTGATTGACTACTGTACTAACCCACCCTGAAGAGGGTTGACTAACTCACCTCATCATCCTTGAACCAGGACAGGCTCTCAGCGGTCAGGACAAACCAGTACTCCTTGGCCCCACCTTTAATGATGCTGATGTTGTTGATGGTTAGCCAGCCCTTACGGATGACCTGTAGAGAGGGCAGGGGGCGGAGGTCAGAGGTTAGAGAACAGGGGTTAAGAGATGGGGCCATAGTGGTGGTGGGTGTTGTGATTGGCAGGAAGACAATTCTGACAGGTTTAAAGGCACTGAACAGTCAGGTCAACACAGAAGCTACACCTAATGTACCCATCCTCCACTGATTACTTAAATCACATTCTGTCAAACCTGGCTTGCTAGGCTACTATACATAACCAAACCTGGCTTGCTAGGCTACTATACATAACCAAACCTGGCTTGCTAGGCTACTATACGTAACCAACCCTGGCTTGCTAGGCTACTATACATAACCAAACCTGGCTTGCTAGGCTACTATACATAATCAAACCTGGCTTGCTAGGCTACTATACGTAACCAAACCTGGCTTGCTAGGCTACTATACATAACCAAACCTGGCTTGCTAGGCTACTATACGTAACCAAACCTGGCTTGCTAGGCTACTATACATAACCAAACCTGGCTTGCTAGGCTACTATACATAACCAAACCAATTTGTGCACAAATGTGATGTATGAATAATAAAATGCAATGAGAAAGTGTGTTGTGTGAGAACTCAAAGTTAATCGATTGTGTCAGTGTGTATCTTTGTGACTCAACCAGACCACAACATGTGACTGAGTTCCGTTTGGTAACAGTCTCCTGGCACAACAAGGCACTAGGGTGACAGTCACAAACACAGGTCTGTGTCACAGTGTTAAGAAGTGGCTGTTGGGTTATTAGTGCTTCATTACATCCCCAAAACACACAATATTAGCATTATAGCATTAGTGCTACATCAGTGTCCATTGTGTTAGGTGTGTTAACCAGCAGGCACAACAAGCCCCAGGATTGAGTGAATATTAAGTTAGGTGTCTCAGATGGCATAGAACCACTAAGGGGGTTACACAAACAGTTCATTTATAAAGTCTTAATTTTGTTCAGTTGTGGCACGAATCAAAGATTTTTCCAACACCATTTGTATTGGGAGGCTGATTGTGACAGGTAACCCCCTGTGGTCAAAGGGATGAGGGAGTGTCGTAATGTAAACTGTTGCTCTTACAATCAGGCCTGAGGCGGGAGGAGAGGAAGCCTGAAACAGGAAGGAAGTGGGCCGTTAAAACACCTGGGGCACCACATTACGTGGGTACCACGTCTGGATACAACCTCACGACTGGAACCTGCCACACTTGAGTTATGGTTGATTTAGCTTGGGGTTTGTACTTTTGGGACTATTCCATTGGTTCCATTGTACAGCAGGCAAACTAAATCAACGCAGATCAAGTATTTAAAAGTACTTGACATATGTATTTGCCATAGCAGTTGAGTGGGTTCAAGTTAGCATACCTTGGTTTAAGCTTGAGAAGTGGAAAAAGCTATAAACAGCAGCACACTCAAAGTGGCCACAAGAGGGAGCCACACTCAATGAGCAGTAGAGTAGAGTAAGTATTTTTAAATGTTTTATTTTATTTTATTAGGATCCCCATTAGCTGCCGCTAAAGCAGGCAGCAGGCATAGCCCAACCCTAACCCCAACGAGTAATACTCACCAACCAGACCACACACCCATAACAGGGCAGCTCAGATTCTCACTAAGGGCTTGGGATGAAATGCATGGGGGCACCTTGATGATATAGAAGGGGTTCAAACACAGGGATGATGGTAAACAGAATGTAAAAACATCCATTTGGTTTGTACACACTGACATAATAATAAGTGTCACCATCCAAGTGAAAAAGACACAAAAGCTATCGAAAGGTCCCCAAAATCAACATGAAATGCAAAAACATGCGACACGCAGGTAAAGGATGTATAACGTACTGGGGTATACATACCATGTGTGTACAAATGAATGATAGATAAAGAAACCAATAAGAGAGTATGTGTCCCTATGGTCCTGTTCCCTCCTCTATGGTGCTGTTCCCTCCTCTATGGTGCTGTTCCCTCCTCTATGGTCCTGTTTCCTCCTCTATGGTCCTGTTTCCTCCTCTATGGTCCTGTTTCCTCCTCTATGGCCCTGTTCCCTCCTCTATGGTCCTGTTCCCTCCTCTATGGTGCTGTTCCCTCCTCTATGGTCCTGTTTCCTCCTCTATGGTCCTGTTTCCTCCTCTATGGTCCTGTTTCCTCCTCTATGGCCCTGTTCCCTCCTCTATGGTCCTGTTCCCTCCTCTACGGTCCTGTTCCCTCCTCTATGGTCCTGTTTCCTCCTCTATGGTCCTGTTTCCTCCTCTATGGTCCTGTTCCCTCCTCTATGGTGCTGTTCCCTCCTCTATGGTCCTGTTCCCTCCTCTATGGTCCTGTTTCCTCCTCTATGGTCCTGTTTCCTCCTCTATGGTCCTGTTCCCTCCTCTATGGTGCTGTTCCCTCCTCTATGGTCCTGTTCCCTCCTCTATGGTCCTGTTTCCTCCTCTATGGCCCTGTTTCCTCCTCTATGGTCCTGTTTCCTCCTCTATGGTCCTGTTCCCTCCTCTATGGTGCTGTTCCCTCCTCTATGGTCCTGTTTCCTCCTCTATGGTCCTGTTCCCTCCTCTATGGTCCTGTTCCCACCTCTATGGTCCTGTTTCCTCCTCAATGGCCCTGTTTCCTCCTCTATGGCCCTGTTTCCTCCTCTATGGTCCTGTTCCCTCCTCTATGGTCCTGTTCCCTCCTCTATGGTCCTGTTCCCTCCTCTATGGTCCTGTTTCCTCCTCTATGGTCCTGTTCCCTCCTCTATGGTCCTGTTCCCTCCTCTATGGCCCTGTTTCCTCCTCTATGGTCCTGTTCCCTCCTCTATGGTCCTGTTCCCTCCTCTATGGTCCTGTTCCCTCCTCTATGGTCCTGTTTCCTCCTCTATGGTCCTGTTCCCTCCTCTATGGCCCTGTTCCCTCCTCTATGGTCCTGTTTCCTCCTCTATGGTCCTGTTCCCTCCTCTATGGTCTTGTTTCCTCCTCTATGGTCCTGTTCCCTCCTCTATGGTCCTGTTTCCTCCTCTATGGTCCTGTTTCCTCCTCTATGGTCCTGTTTCCTCCTCTATGGTCCTGTTCCCTCCTCTATGGTCCTGTTTCCTCCTCTATGGTCCTGTTCCCTCCTCTATGGTCCTGTTCCCTCCTCTATGGTCCTGTTCCCTCCTCTATGGTCTTGTTTCCTCCTCTATGGTCCTGTTCCCTCCTCTATGGTGCTGTTCCCTCCTCTATGGTCCTGTTCCCTCCTCTATGGTCCTGTTTCCTCCTCTATGGTCCTGTTTCCTCCTCTATGGTCCTGTTCCCTCCTCTATGGTCTTGTTTCCTCCTCTATGGTCCTGTTCCCTCCTCTATGGTCCTGTTTCCTCCTCTATGGTCCTGTTTCCTCCTCTATGGTCTTGTTTCCTCCTCTATGGTCCTGTTTCCTCTTCTATGGTCCTGTTTCCTCCTCTGTGGTCCTGTTCCCTCCTCTATGGTCCTGTTTCCTCCTCTATGGTCCTGTTTCCTCCTCTATGGTCTTGTTTCCTCCTCTATGGTCCTGTTTCCTCCTCTATGGTCCTGTTTCCTCCTCTATGGTCCTGTTTCCTCCTCTATGGTCCTGTTTCCTCCTCTATGGTCCTGTTCCCTCCTCTATGGTCCTGTTTCCTCCTCTATGGTCCTGTTCCCTCCTCTATGGTCCTGTTCCCTCCTCTATGGTCTTGTTTCCTCCTCTATGGTCCTGTTCCCTCCTCTATGGTCCTGTTCCCTCCTCTATGGTCCTGTTCCCTCCTCTATGGTCCTGTTTCCTCCTCTATGGTCCTGTTTCCTCCTCTATGGTCTTGTTTCCTCCTCTATGGTCCTGTTCCCTCCTCTATGGTCCTGTTTCCTCCTCTATGGTCCTGTTTCCTCCTCTATGGTCTTGTTTCCTCCTCTATGGTCCTGTTTCCTCCTCTATGGTCCTGTTTCCTCCTCTGTGGTCCTGTTCCCTCCTCTATGGTCCTGTTTCCTCCTCTATGGTCCTGTTCCCTCCTCTATGGTCCTGTTTCCTCCTCTATGGTCCTGTTCCCTCCTCTATGGTCCTGTTTCCTCCTCTATGGTCCTGTTCCCTCCTCCATGGTCCTGTTTCCTCCTCTATGGTCCTGTTTCCTCCTCTATGGTCCTGTTTCCTCCTCTATGGTCCTGTTTCCTCCTATATGGCATGCAGCCCACTGTGTGAGCCAGGGCACCCTTGACCCTTTGCCCAAGTGTGTGTGTGTGTGTGTGTGTGTGTGTGTGTGTGTGTGTGTGTGTGTGTGTGTGTGTGTGTGTGTGTGTGTGTGTGTGTGTGTGTGTGTGTGTGTGTGTGTGTGTGTGTGTGTGTGTGTGTGTGTGTGTGTGTGTGTGTGTGTGTGTGCGCGCGTGCGCGTGTGGGTATTTCAGATCCTCCTCTATGTCTCACCTGGCTGACCTGGCTTGCAGCATTACTCTGCTTGCTGCTCTGCTTGCTGCTCTGCTGTGCACTATGGAGGAGAGACAGAGAGAAACAGAGAGAGACAGTAGAGAGACAGTAGAGAGATAGCAGAGAGACAGAGAGAGACAGCAGAGAAACAAAGAGAGACAGCAGAAAGACAGAGAGGGGCAGAGAGCGACAGCAGAGAGACAGACAGCAGAGAGACAGCAAAGAGACAGAAAGAGACAGCAGAGAGACAGCAGAGACAGACAGCAGAGAGACAGAAAGAGACAGCAGAGAGACAGCAGAGAGACAGCAGAGAGACGGCAGAGAGACAGAAAGACACAGCAGAGAGATGGCAGAGAGACAGAAAGAGACAGAAAGAGACAGCCGAGAGACAGAGAGACACAGCAGACAGATAGCAGAGAGACAGAAAGAGACAGCAGAGAGACAGAGAGACACATCAGACAGAGAGACACAGCAGACAGACGGCAGAGAGACAGCAGAGAGACAGAAAGAGACAGAAAGAGACAGCCGAGAGACAGAGAGACACAGCAGACAGACAGCAGAGAGACAGAAAGAGACAGCAGAGAGACAGAGAGACACATCAGACAGAGAGACACAGCAGACAGACAGCAGAGAGACAGAAAGAGACAGCAGAGCGACAGAGAGAGACAGCAGAGAGACAGCAAAGAAATAGAGAAAGAGATAGAGACAGCAGAGAGACAGAGAGAGAGATAGGAGGTTAGCACAGGAGAAAGGGAAACAGACAAGAGAGGGAGAGGTCTGTTAAAGTATTGTCTGCAGGTATTCAGTATCCGTTTCGAACGCTCACACCCCTACCCCCATCTCCACTATGTAATGAAAACAGCAGGCCATTAAAGGCAGTTCTAGTCAGTCATTTACTTAGCAAAGCCTATGAAGTCCTCATGGTTAGTGTTGATGTACGAGAGCTGGACATCGATCAGCAGCAACACCTGAAATTGGAGACAGAAAGATATGGTCAACAATACATGCAGGCAATTACAGTGTAGTATTACTAGCCCCTGGGTCAATAATTATACTATAATCATGTGTATTTGTACTGTGTGTGTGTGTGTGTGTGTGTGTGTGTGTGTGTGTGTGTGTGTGTGTGTGTGTGTGTGTGTGTGTGTGTGTGTGTGTGTGTGTGTGTGTGTGTGTGTGTGTGTGTGTGCGTGCGTGTGTGCGTGCGTACGTGCGTGCGTGCGTGCGTGCGTGCGTGCGTGTGTGCGTGCGTGCGTGTGTGTGTGTGAGAGAGAAAGATACGTATTTTACCTGGTCCTTGGCCCTACTCTCTCTGTCTCTGATATGTGAGGTCACAATTCTCTCGGTTTCCTCACGCAGTCTGGGGAAGCAATCCAGCTAAAAACACACACACACACACACAAACAGATACACATACCACGCAACCTGTTACAGTGCATCCTAGGAAATAATATAATTTAAAATATGTTTTTGAAAGGAATGACAGCGTACATCATAATGAGGATTGACTAAACTAAAAGGTTACCTTGTTAGTACACTGGCGCACGGTGTTGATCAGCTCCTGAATGACCATGTCCACACACTTGATACATGGCTCCTTGATCTTGACTATCTGCTTCTTCACGATGGCCTCAAATGCCATGTCTGGAGTGAACAGGCCAGTCCTGCAGCGCACAGAGAGAGAGAGAGAGAGAAAGAGAGAGAGAGAAAAGAGAGATAAAATAGAACAGTCAATAAAGCAGTTGTGTGTGGGAGGAAAAAGAGGATAGGAGCTAAGCTAAGGATCCTGGGACTAAACACCTCCCTCTGCAACTGGATCCTGGACTTCCTAACGGGCCGCCCCCAGGTGGTGAGGGTAGGTAGCAACACATCTGCCACGCTGATCCTCAACACTGGAGCCCCCCAGGGGTGCGTGCTCAGTCCCCTCCTGTACTCCCTGTTCACCCACGACTGCATGGCCAGGCACGACTCCAACACCATCATTAAATTTGCAGACGACACAACAGTGGTACGCCTGATCACCGACAACGACGAGACAGCCTATAGGGAGGAGGTCAGAGACCTGGCCGGGTGGTGCCAGAATAACAACCTCTCCCTCAACGTAACCAAGACTATGGAGATGATTGTGGACTACAGGAAAAGGAGGACCGAGCACGCCCCCATTCTCATCGACGGGGCTGTAGTGGAGCAGGTTGAGAGCTTCAAGTTCTTTGGTGTCCACATCACCAACAAATTAGAATGGTCCAAACACACCAAGACAGTCGTGAAGAGGGCCGACAAAGCCTATTCCCCCTCAGGAAACTAAAAAGACTTGGCATGGATCCTGAGATCCTCAAAAGGTTCTACAGCTGCAACATCGAGAGCATCCTGACTGGTTGCGTCACTGCCTGGTACGGCAATTGCTCGGCCTCCGACTGCAAGGCACTATAGAGGGTAGTGCGTACGGCCCAGTACATCACTGGGGCTAAGCTGCCTGCCATCCAGGACCTCTACACCAGGCGGTGTCAGAGGAAGGCCCTAAAAATTGTCAAAGACCCCAGCCACCCCAGTCATAGACTGTTCTCTCGACTACCGCATGGCAAGCGGTAACGGTGTGCCAGGTCTAGGACAAAAAGGCTTCTCAACAGTTTTTACCCCCAAGCCATAAGACTCCTGAACAGGTAATCAAATGGCTACCCGGACTATTTGCATTGTGTCCCACCACCCGCCAACCCCCAACCACCAGCCCCTCTTTTACGCTGCTGCTACTCTCTGTTTACCATCTATGCATAGTCGCTTTAACTATACATTCATGTACATACTACCTCAATTGGCCCGACCAACCAGTGCTCCCGCACATTGGCTAACCGGGCTATCTGCATTGTGTCCCACCACCCGCCAAACCATCTTTTACACTACTGCTACTCTCTGTTCATCATATATGCATAGTCACTTTAACCATATCTACATGTACATACTACCTCAATCAGCCTGACTAACTGGTGTCTGTATATAGCCTCGCTACTTTTATAGCCTCGCTATTGTATATAGCCTCGCTACTGTTTTCCACTGTCTTTTTACTGTTGTTTTTATTTCTTTACTTACCTATTGTTCACCTAATACCTTTTTTGCACTATTGGTTAGAGCCTGTAAGTAAGCATTTCACTGTAAGGTCTATACCTGTTGTATTCGGCGCACATGACAAATACATTTTGATTTGATTTGAGAGTGAGAGGTGGAGGTGGTATGAGAGTGAGAGTTGGAGGTGGTATGAGAGTGAGAGGTGTAGGTGGTATGAGAGTGAGAGGTGTAGGTGGTATGAGAGTGAGATGTGGAGGTGGTATGAGAGTGAGAGGTGGAGGTGGTATGAGAGTGAGAGGTGGAGGTGGTATGAGAGTGAGAGGTGGAGGTGGTATGAGAGTGAGAGGTGGAGGTGGAGGTGGTATGAGAGTGAGAGGTGGAGGTGGTATGAGAGTGAGAGGTGTAGGTGGTATGAGAGTGAGAGTTGGAGGTGGTATGAGAGTGAGAGGTGGAGGTGGTATGAGAGTGAGAGGTGGAGGTGGTATGAGAGTGAGAGGTGGAGGTGGAGGTGGTATGAGAGTGAGAGGTGGAGGTGGTATGAGAGTGAGAGGTGGAGGTGGTATGAGAGTGAGAGGTGGAGGTGGTATGAGAGTGAGAGGTGGAGGTGGTATGAGAGTGAGAGGTGGAGGTGGAGGTGGTATGAGAGTGAGAGTTGGAGGTGGAGGTGGTATGAGAGTGAGAGGTGGAGGTGGAGGTGGCATGAGAGTGAGAGGTGGAGGTGGAGGTGGTATGAGAGTGAGAGGTGGAGGTGGCATGAGAGTGAGAGGTGGAGGTGGTATGAGAGTGAGAGGTAGGGGTGGTATGAGAGTGAGAGGTGGAGATGGTATGAGAGTGAGAGGTGTAGGTGGTATGAGAGTGAGAGGTGGAGGTGGAGGTGGTATGAGAGTGAGAGGTGGAGGTGGTATGAGAGTGAGAGGTGTATGTGGTATGATAGTGAGAGGTGGAGGTGGTATGAGAGTGAGAGGTGGAGGTGGAGGTGGTATGAGAGTGAGAGGTGTAGGTGGTATGAGAGTGAGAGGTGTAGGTGGTATGAGAGTGAGAGGTGTAGGTGGTATGAGAGTGAGAGGTGGAGGTGGTATGAGAGTGAGAGGTGGAGGTGGTATGAGAGTGAGAGGTGGAGGTGGCATGAGAGTGAGAGGTGGAGGTGGTATGAGAGTGAGAGTTGGAGGTGGTATGAGAGTGAGAGGTGGAGGTGGAGGTGGTATGAGAGTGAGAGGTGTAGGTGGTATGAGAGTGAGAGGTGGAGGTGGAGGTGGTATGAGAGTGAGAGGTGGAGGTGGTATGAGAGTGAGAGGTGGAGGTGGAGGTGGTATGAGAGTGAGAGTTGGAGGTGGAGGTGGTATGAGAGTGAGAGGTGGAGGTGGCATGAGAGTGAGAGGTGGAGGTGGTATGAGAGTGAGAGGTGGAGGTGGTATGAGAGTGAGAGGTGGAGGTGGAGGTGGGATGAGAGTGAGAGGTGGAGGTGGTATGAGAGTGAGAGGTGGAGGTGGTATGAGAGTGAGAGGTGGAGGTGGTATGAGAGTGAGAGGTGGAGGTGGTATGAGAGTGAGAGGTGGAGGTGGAGGTGGTATGAGAGTGAGAGTTGGAGGTGGAGGTGGTATGAGAGTGAGAGGTGGAGGTGGAGGTGGCATGAGAGTGAGAGGTGGAGGTGGAGGTGGTATGAGAGTGAGAGGTGGAGGTGGCATGAGAGTGAGAGGTGGAGGTGGTATGAGAGTGAGAGGTAGGGGTGGTATGAGAGTGAGAGGTGGAGATGGTATGAGAGTGAGAGGTGTAGGTGGTATGAGAGTGAGAGGTGGAGGTGGAGGTGGTATGAGAGTGAGAGGTGGAGGTGGTATGAGAGTGAGAGGTGTATGTGGTATGATAGTGAGAGGTGGAGGTGGTATGAGAGTGAGAGGTGGAGGTGGAGGTGGTATGAGAGTGAGAGGTGTAGGTGGTATGAGAGTGAGAGGTGTAGGTGGTATGAGAGTGAGAGGTGTAGGTGGTATGAGAGTGAGAGGTGGAGGTGGTATGAGAGTGAGAGGTGGAGGTGGTATGAGAGTGAGAGGTGGAGGTGGCATGAGAGTGAGAGGTGGAGGTGGTATGAGAGTGAGAGTTGGAGGTGGTATGAGAGTGAGAGGTGGAGGTGGAGGTGGTATGAGAGTGAGAGGTGTAGGTGGTATGAGAGTGAGAGGTGGAGGTGGTATGAGAGTGAGAGGTGGAGGTGGTATGAGAGTGAGAGGTGGAGGTGGAGGTGGTATGAGAGTGAGAGTTGGAGGTGGAGGTGGTATGAGAGTGAGAGGTGGAGGTGGTATGAGAGTGAGAGGTGGAGGTGGTATGAGAGTGAGAGGTGGAGGTGGCATGAGAGTGAGAGGTGGAGGTGGTATGAGAGTGAGAGGTAGGGGTGGTATGAGAGTGAGAGGTGGAGATGGTATGAGAGTGAGAGGTGTAGGTGGTATGAGAGTGAGAGGTGGAGGTGGAGGTGGTATGAGAGTGAGAGGTGGAGGTGGTATGAGAGTGAGAGGTGGAGGTGGTATGAGAGTGAGAGGTGGAGGTGGAGGTGGTATGAGAGTGAGAGTTGGAGGTGGAGGTGGTATGAGAGTGAGAGGTGGAGGTGGCATGAGAGTGAGAGGTGGAGGTGGAGGTGGTATGAGAGTGAGAGGTGGAGGTGGCATGAGAGTGAGAGGTGGAGGTGGTATGAGAGTGAGAGGTAGGGGTGGTATGAGAGTGAGAGGTGGAGGTGGTATGAGAGTGAGAGGTGTAGGTGGTATGAGAGTGAGAGGTGGAGGTGGAGGTGGTATGAGAGTGAGAGGTGGAGGTGGTATGAGAGTGAGAGGTGTAGGTGGTATGATAGTGAGAGGTGGAGGTGGTATGAGAGTGAGAGGTGGAGGTGGAGGTGGTATGAGAGTGAGAGGTGTAGGTGGTATGAGAGTGAGAGGTGGAGGTGGTATGAGAGTGAGAGGTGTAGGTGGTATGAGAGTGAGAGGTGTAGGTGGTATGAGAGTGAGAGGCTGAGGTGGTATGAGAGTGAGAGGTGGAGGTGGCATGAGAGTGAGAGGTGGAGGTGGTATGAGAGTGAGAGTTGGAGGTGGAGGTGGTATGAGAGTGAGAGGTGGAGGTGGAGGTGGTATGAGAGTGAGAGGTGGAGGTGGTATGAGAGTGAGAGGTGTAGGTGGTATGAGAGTGAGAGGTGGAGGTGGAGGTGGTATGAGAGTGAGAGGTGGTATGAGAGTGGAGGTGGAGGTGGTATGAGAGTGAGAGGTGGAGGTGGTATGAGAGTGAGAGGTGGAGGTGGTATGAGAGTGAGAGGTGGAGGTGGAGGTGGTATGAGAGTGAGAGGTGGAGGTGGTATGAGAGTGAGAGGTATAGGTGGTATGATAGTGAGAGGTGGAGCTGGTATGAGAGTGAGAGGTGGAGGTGGAGGTGGTATGAGAGTGAGAGGTGTAGGTGGTATGAGAGTGAGAGGTGTAGGTGGTATGAGAGTGAGAGGTGTAGGTGGTATGAGAGTGAGAGGTGTAGGTGGTATGAGAGTGAGAGGTGGAGGTGGTATGAGAGTGAGAGGTGGAGGTGGTATGCGAGTGAGAGGTGGAGGTGGTATGAGAGTGAGAGGTGGAGGTGGTATGAGAGTGAGAGGTGGAGGTGGTATGAGAGTGAGAGGTGTAGGTGGTATGAGAGTGAGAGGTGGAGGTGGAGGTGGTGTGAGAGTGAGAGGTGTAGGTGGTATGAGGGTGAGAGGTGGAGGTGGTATGAGAGTGAGAGGTGGAGGTGGTATGAGAGTGAGAGGTGGTATGAGAGTGAGATGTGGAGGTGGTATGAGAGTGAGAGGTGTAGGTGGTATGAGAGTGAGAGGTGGAGGTGGTATGAGAGTGAGAGGTGTAGGTGGTATGAGAGTGAGAGGTGGAGGTGGTATGAGAGTGAGAGGTGTAGGTGGTATGAGAGTGAGAGGTGTAGGTGGTATGAGAGTGAGAGGTGGAGGTGGTATGAGAGTGAGAGGTGTAGGTGGTATGAGAGTGAGAGGTGGAGGTGGTATGAGAGTGAGAGGTGTAGGTGGTATGAGAGTGAGAGGTGGAGGTGGTATGAGAGTGAGAGGTGTAGGTGGTATGAGAGTGAGAGGTGTAGGTGGTATGAGAGTGAGAGGTGGAGGTGGTATGAGAGTGAGAGGTGGAGGTGGTATGAGAGTGAGAGGTGGAGGTGGTATGAGAGTGAGAGGTGTAGGTGGAGGTGGTATGAGAGTGAGAGGTGGAGGTGGTATGAGAGTGAGAGGTGTAGGTGGTATGAGAGTGAGAGGTGGAGGTGGTATGAGAGTGAGAGGTGGAGGTGGAGATGGTATGAGAGTGAGAGGTGGAGGTGGTATGAGAGTGGTAATCAGTAATAATATAAAATAAACACCCACCTGATACCATGAATGTTCTTGATGGCGTAGCTGATCTCTCGCCGCATCTCCTTGTCATCACATTCCATCTGACAGAGAGAGAAAGAGAGATTGAGAATGAGATTGACAGACTGTTTTTCAGCCTAGCACCCCAGGAAACAAGATATGCATCAGCCAGCTATCTAACCTTGACCAGTTCGAAAGGGAATCTCTCGTGGAAGATACGGTTGATCTTGGCTCCACCAGAGAGCTCTACGGTATCCACCTGGTCCCCAGAGCCCTCGATGCGCTTCTCAAAGTCCACAGAGAACTGCTGCACCATCCTACACACACAATTTAAATTGGAATTTCAGTTGATTTACTGAATATACTGAATCAAAACGCAATTGACCCAAACCCTGATTGTGAGTGTGAAACTCACTGCAGCAGTTGCTTGGTCTTACGTCCCGGGTCATCAGGGCGGTATCCCCGGTACTCCTCTGCCTCCTTATCCAGAGACAGAAGCTGGGTCTGCAGCTTGCTACGGAACGCCGGCAGCGTGTCGCGGATGTGGTTGGTCAATTGCTATGGCAACACAACACAAAAATGACCCTAAATATAATGTCGCTAAGCAAGCCTCTTATGCTGGTTAGCAAGGATGTAATAACCTGTAGGAGAGACTCAGTTACTGTTCATAACCTGGTCAGTCTGCAGTCTGTCAGTTAGCCTACCTGGTTGAGGACTTTCTGTAGGCACGGGGTGCCCATCTTTTCGGCCATGTGTCTGTAGGCTGGGTGAGTGAGGAAGAACTTCCTCTCAGCAGCCATAGCCATCTTGATGTCTTTCTTCCCATCAATGTCCTTCTGACTGCGGTTCACCACTCCAATATAACCTGGCAACACACACAGATGGACAGGGTGAAACCACTCCAATATAACCTGGCAACACACACAGATGGACAGGGTGAAACCACTCCAATAGAACCTGGCAACACACACAGATGGACAGGGTGAAACCACTCCAATATAACCTGGCAACACACACAGATGGACAGGGTGAAACCACTCCAATAGAACCTGGCAACACACACAGATGGACAGGGTGAAACCACTCCAATAGAACCTGGCAACACACACAGATGGACAGGGTGAAACCACTCCAATAGAACCTGGCAACACACACAGATGGACAGATGGACAGGGTGAAACTACTCCAATAGAACCTGGCAACACACACAGATGGACAGATGGACAGGGTGAAACCACTCCAATAGAACCTGGCAACACACACAGATGGACAGGGTGAAACCACTCCAATAGAACCTGGCAACACACACAGATGGACAGATGGACAGGGTGAAACCACTCCAATAGAACCTGGCAACACACACAGATGGACAGGGTGTGAAGCTTGTTGGTGCTTGCTTCTTTGCGCAAATCATTTCACTGCTGCAGTTTGATATTATTTATTCCCTTTTATTTATGAAAATAAGCTGATACTGGCCTTTATTATTTACGATTCACTTCTGATATTTTAGCTTCATTAAATTGAGTTATATTAGGGTGTTTCTATTCCAAGAAACACGAAAATACATTTTACAGTAGCCTGTATATTGCCTACCCAAAACATCCATTAATACATTTGAAGCAATTAAAAAAAAAATACATAACCTAATGTTAGACAGTCGAATATAAACTATATAAACTGTGGGTGGGGTAGGCTAAATAATTACAACCAAATAGACCTAATTAAAACAATAGTGATAAAGGAAATGAGAAATGCTAGGCAGAGCATGCCCAGAGCTTGTGGCTGAGCAGTACCAGAGTAAAATTGGAGCGGGAGAGATGGGCGACAACCTTTTTTTATCTGCTTGAATTACGCTCTGCTCCTCGCTCCACACTCACCCACTTACAGGATCTGGCATTCAGAAGCAGCCCTACTTCAGGCTATCAAAGAACTGTCCATTAATAATCATATCAATGGATGGAATCAGTGAATGAATGGCTGCAGCAACCATTAAACGGTCTGACAAGCTGCATAACAAATGATGCCTAATTAGACTAAATAACAATTAAGTAGTTCAAATGAGATAATACGTTGTTCAAACGACTTAGCATCTCATTTTAACAACTTAGTATCTCGTTTGAATTACTTAGTATAAAAAAGTATTATATTTTTTACTAAGTCGTTCAAACAAAATAATAAGTCATTTGAAAAAGACAGTAAGTCGTTCAAACAAGATAATCCAAGAGTCTACGTTATTTATTTTTTTGCCTTGGGCTTCAGGGCTTCCACACAGATGGGCAGTGTGAAACCACTCCAATAGAACCTGGCAACACACACAGATGGACAGGGTGAAACCACTCCAATAGAACCTGGCAACACACACAGATGGACAGGGTGAAACCACTCCAATATAACCTGGCAACACACACAGATGGACAGGGTGAAACCACTCCAATAGAACCTGGCAACACACACAGATGGACAGATGGACAGGGTGAAACCACTCCAATCCATCCTGGCAGCAAACACAGACAGACGGGATGATGGAAAAGACATGACTGAGATACAATAAAATGGGACCAAAATGTAAGGCGAGTGCGGAGGATAAAACAGAAAAGCTGATACCAAAGATGACTGAAGTAGATCGGTGGATATAGAGATGGAGAAAGAGGGACAAAGAAAGAGAGAGATTGGTAGAATGACAGAGAAAGAGTGAGTAAGAGACAGACAGAGAGAAAGAGATGTCCCACCTCTCCTTAGGGGCAGCAGCTTGTTCTCCAGGACTTCCCTGGCGTCTGTTCCCTCATCCATCAGATCCAGCTTGGTGATCACTCCTATGGTCCGCTGGCCTGGGGTCAAAGGTCAAAGGGTAAGGGGCAAAGGCAGAAGTCAGTCACAACACAAAGACCACGTTCATGGCTGACTTCATTGCAGATACCTGCGAGATCTCTCAACGTCTGGATAGGTGTTTAAAATATCAGCTAACCCCATAATGTGATATAGCAATATGATCAACATCTTACCCTGGGGGTCAACGTCTTTGGCCAGTTTGAGGGCGTCTGAGTTGGCCAGGTCAGAGTTGGCCGGGGTGACAGCCAGGATGAGACAGCTCTCCCTGCAGATGAACTGCATGATCATGTCTCTGATCTGCTGCTCAATGTCCACTGGCTGGTCCCCCACGGGCACCTTGGTGATGCCTGGCAGGTCAATCATTGTCAGGTTCAGCACTGCAGGCAGGGGGGAAAGGAGAGAGGAGGACACATCTTATAGTGAATATTAATGAACACACAGTAGGGAAGGAGAGCACAGAGATATATATGAGAGGGAGAGAGAGAGATAAAAGAGGGGGAGGGAGAGAGAGTAAGAGAGAGAAAGAGGGTGGATGAGGGGTTAGGTATATGTACCATGTGGGGAGTAGACGCGCAGGTTGATGGGGACGGGAGATATGCCCTTATTGGCCCCAGTAATGCGGTCAGTCTCCGCCTCAATCTCCTGGCGAACCTCATCGAAGTCAGTGAATTTCTTCCCTTTGCAGTGTAAGAACTCTGCCCATTCTGTGAAGAAAGATGCAGATAGGTATGTGTGTGTGTGTCTGTGTGTGTGTGTGTGTGTGTGAGCGTGCGTGCGAGCGCGTGTGTTACCTGCATTGGCACTGATGAGCTGCAGAACAAGGGGCCTGCGGGTGACGATCCCAGAGCCTCGGGGCAGGAAGTCCCTGCAGACAGACAACCAATCAAGACAACAACACAAAGAAACAGCTAAGGCTGTGATGATTATGGACATTTGGGAAACTATTATTTATCACGCAAATAGCCTCGGTTATTATAATAATTGTCATTTTTGTTTAAAAATGTTTTAAGCTGGTAACGCATCATAATGCATATTTGGAAATGAGCTACAACATCACTAATGAATACAAATACAACATACCTAATGAAAACAAATACAACATACCTAATGAAAACAACTACAACATACCTAATGAATACAAAATACAACATACCTAATGAATACAAATACAACATACCTAATGAATACAACTACAACATCACTAATGAATACAAATACAACATACCTAATGAAAACAACTACAACATACCTAATGAATACAAAACACAACATACCTAATGAATACAAAATACAACATACCTAATGAATACAAAACACAACATACCTAATGAATACAAAATACAACATACCTAATGAATACAAATACAACATACCTAATGAATACAACTACAACATCACTAATGAATACAAATACAACATACCTAATGAAAACAACTACAACATACCTAATGAATACAACTACAACATACCTAATGAATACCACTACAACATACCTAATGAATACAACACACAACATCCCTAATGAATACAAAACACAACATACCTAATGAATACAAAACACAACATACCTAATGAATACAACAACAACATACCTAATGAATACAAATACAACATACCTAATGAATACCACTACAACATACCTAATGAATACAAAACACAACATACCTAATGAATACAACAACAACATACCTAATGAATACAAATACAACATACCTAATGAATACAACTACAACATACCTAATGAATACAACTACAGCATACCTAATGATTACAACTACAATCTCCCTAATCAATACATCTACAACCTTCCTAATGAATACAACTACAACATACCTAATGAATACAAATACAACATACCTAATGAATACAACTACAGCATACCTAATGAATACAACTACAACATACCTAATGAAAACAACTACAACATACCTAATGAATACAACTACAACATAACTAATGAATACAAAATACAACATACCTAATGAATACAACTACAACATCCCTAATGAATACCACTACAACATACCTAATGAATACAAAACACAACATACCTAATGAATACAACTACGTCATACCTAATGAATACAACTACAGCATACCTAATGATTACAACTACGTCATACCTAATGATTACAACGACAACATACCTAATGAATACAACTACAGCATACCTAATGAATACAACTACAACATACCTAATGAATACAAATACAACATCCCTAATGAATACAACTACAACATACCTAATGAATACAACTACGTCATACCTAATGAATACAACTACAACATACCTACTTCTAAAATTAATATTAAGATGATTATGACAATAATGTTTTTTGTTCACAATTATTGTCCATAATTGTTGGTTACATGATTATACTATAATTGTGCCAACCCTAGAGACAGCCAATTTGGACAGTTACACAGAGGGACAGACAATCAGGACAGTTACACAGAGGGACAGACAATCAGGACAGTTACACAGAGGGACAGACAATCAGGACAGTTACACAGAGGGACAGACAATCAGGACAGTTACACAGAGGGACAGACAATCAGGACAGTTACACAGAGGGACAGACAATCAGGACAGTTACACAGAGGGACAGACAATCAGGACAGTTACACAGAGGGACAGAAAATCAGGAAAGTTACAAAGAGAGGAGGTGAGTTTAAATGTAACCTTGTGAATGTGACAAAAAGATGGTGTCTGGCTATGGGAGACTAGGTTGAAGGTGACACTACTGGTGATTGTGTTGCATTATGGGAGACTGAGGCCTTGTGAACCCTTGGCCAACCACCAACAGACACTAACTGCCATGATGTAAAGTCTCACACCTACTGAACACACACAACCAACCAGATAACGTAGAATGAATTAAACCACACAGAGGAAGAGATTTGATAATATCAACAGAAAAACATTTTCATCTGAAAATGTCATCAGGCTCTTTGGTAAATCCAACTGATTATACAGTCCAGTTTACCCTCTGAACCACCTGAACAGTCCCTGATTCGCTTAGCTGATGCTGATGAAATAAAGTAGTTCATGCACAAGAGGTCAACATGAACAGCATGCAAAGCAGCAGGTAGCAGAGCACTCATTTAAAGTCTTTTTTATCGCTTTGGTGCCATTTTCACAAGTATGTGGTTCATTTTCATAACTCTTTGTACAAAACTCAAAACAGATCATCAAAAAGGCAGTTGTTTCAAAACTCTAACCACATTTTCAATTGAATAAGTACAACACACAAAAGCATAGTCTTTTTTCCACGGAACTTAATTAGTGTTTCATCTAAAACTACATGTTTAGCATTGCAACTTAATTAGTGTTTCATCTAAAACTACATGTTTAGCATTGCAATTCAGTGCCTTCGGAAAGTGTTCAGACCCCTTTACTTTTTCCACAAACAAGATTCTCTGGTCTGATGAAACCAAGATTGAACTCTTTGGCCTGAATGCCAAGAGTCATGTCTGTAGGAAACCTGGCACCATCCCTACGGTGAAGCATGGTGGTCGCAGCATCATGATGTGGGGATGTTTTTCAGCGGCAGGGACTGGAAGACTAGTCAGGATCGAGGGAAAGATGAACGGAACAAAGTACAGAGATATCCTTCGTAAAAATCTGCTCCAGAGCGCTCAGGACCTCAGACTTCGGTGAAGGTTCACCTTCCAACAGGACAACGACCCTGAGCACACAGCCAAGACAATACAGGAGTGGCTTTGGGACAAGTCTCTGAATGTCCTTGTGTGGCCCAACCAGAGCCCGGACTTGAACCTGATCAAACACCCAAGGTCAGACCTGAAAATAGCTGTGCAGCAACGCTCCCCATCCGACCTGACAGCTTGAATGCATCTGCAGAGAAGAATGGTTGAAACTCCCCAAATACAGGTATGCCAAGCTTTTAGAGTCATACCCAAGAACCACTCGAGGCTGTAATCAGTACTGAGTAAAGGGTCTGGGCTCATGAGTGGCGCAGCGTTCTAAGGCACTGCATCTCAGTGCAAGAGGTGTCACTACAGTCCCTGGTTTGAATCCAGTCTGAATCACTTCTGGCTGTGATCGGGAGTCCCATAGGGTGGCGCACAATTGGCCCAGCATTTGTCTGGGTTTGGCCGGGTTAGTCCGTCATTGTAAATAAGAATTTGTTTTTATTAGCTGCCCTTCCGAGTCATAAAAAAAAGAGAATATTTCCATTTTTAAATGTCTAAAAACCTGTTTATGCTTTGTCATTATGGAATATTGTGTGTAGATTGATGAAGTAAAAAAAAAGATTTAATCAATTTTAGACTAAGTCAAGGGGTCTGAATGCTTTCCGAAAGTCACGGTACATGTTCATATAAAGTAATTGCCTTCCACACTGCAATGCTCACATTACTTTGAAATTATTCTCTTCTCTTTTCTTTAAATATATTTTACTATTACTTAATCCGACTGCTTTTAATCGATGATCACTTAACCGTTTGGTAAACCTGTAGATTTAACATGTAAACTGGTTTGTCTACTACAGATTTTGAGAACTACATAATAAAAATGTATGTCTGTGAAGTACAAACATAAAAAGTATGATATACACCAGAATGTACTACTATGGTGATGGCTGTTATTGTCATGCCCTGATCTGTTTCACCTGTTCCTGTGATTGTCTCCACCCCCTCCAGGTGTTGCTTATTTTCCCCAGAGTATTTATCCCTGTGTTTCCTGTCTCTCTGTGCCAGTTCGTCTTGTATGTTTAGTCAAGTCAACAAGCGGTTTTTCCCATACTCCTTTTGCTATTCTCCTTTTTCGAGTCCTCCTGGTTTTTGACCCTTGCCTGTTTCTGGACTCTGTACCCGCCTGCCTGACCATTCTTTCTGCCTTGACCACGAACGAGACTGTCTGCCACTCTGTACTTCCCGGACTCTGATCTGGTTGACCTTTTGCCTGTCCACGACCATTCTCTTGCCTATCCCTTTGTATTATTAAACATTGTAAGACTCCAACCATCTGCCTCCTGTGTCTGCATCTGGGTCTCACCCTGTGCCTTGATAGTTATGATTTTAATTCAAAGTACTTTAAAAAAAAATCTGATATTGACAAGATCAGAGATGTACTATATGTAACAAATCAACGTTTATTGGTCGCGTACACAGATTAGCAGATGTTATAGCAGGTGCATCGAAATGCTTGTGTTTCTAGCTCCTAAAGTGCAGTAATGCAATAACAATATAAAACAAATACGCAAATAATCCAGAAAGTCCAAAACAAGAAAGAAATGCATTCCCTGTACAGTAAACATGTATCCAAAATGAAGCTACAGTACTTTACTCAAATTTCATTGGCCAATACAGTACTGTAAAATATGCAATTTACGTAGCTGACACTGTTATCCAAAGTGACAACAGTCCACACATTTTGGTATGTAACCCCAGTGGGAATCGAACCCACAACTCTGGCTAGTGCCATGCTCTAATGAACTAAGCCACGTACAGGACCACTACAATACTGTGAAATAGAATACAGGTGGAAGATTGCCATGAGCGTGCCACTCTCCTTCAGGTCATGGATGAATCCAGACCTATATCAGGCTTGTTTTTTCTCCAGGTACATGAACAATGAGGATATTTACTGCAATTTTGATGAGAACCTGTGGCCAAATGCTCAAGATAGGCTTGATGCAAACTAGTGCCTGCTAAACATGATGTTTCTTTCAATTTATAACATTGTGAAAGATGCCTTCAATGGTCACTCATGAGGTAGACATTTTGGAAATTTGATGTTCAGTGCATTTTTATGGGTAGTGCAAATGTATTGCCTGATGGGAAAACAGTAATGTAGTGTAATTTACAGTACTGTTGCATACTACATTCAAAGGGCAATTTTTAAAAATGTATCTTACATGAACTGGTGAACTGGTTGTTCATTATATTTCACAGTAAACTTATATTTTGGATCGATCAATGGTTGTGTGGTGAAATATGTCTACAAACAAAATAAATGCACAATGAAAGGTTTTAAATGTAAGACGCAACAAGTGTTACCAGTTTGGAGTTTTGTACTACGAGTTTTGAAAATTCACCACATACTGTACTGAAAATAAACTAAAAATGATGACTTCAGTACATACCAGTCTGCTACCAGACGAGAGAGAGATTGAGTGTGTGTGCGTGAGTGTTGGCTCATGTGTTTGCATGTCACTTGTCTATATGTATGTTTAGGACACTTGTCATTTCTTCTCACACAGTTGAACGCTACAATCCTGACGCAATTGAAACAACGGCTAGGCTAGATGAATATTGATCATGAGATTGCCCTCTATCTATGGGATAGCAGAAAAGATGAGTCAGAACCCTGGTGTCCATTCAGCAGTGTTGTGGGGGAGCCAACCCTGGACAGCAGGATCATTACTCAGCTGGATCCCAGGTCTCAGGGGTGGCCGGCTGAGCTTTGACTGATGCTGCTGCTGACAACAACCCTGCACCTCATCTATCTGGACCTGGGTCGTATTTCCTACGCACCAAATGGAAGAAAACGGACAAACAGGGCGGGACTCCGGAATCTTGTCCAATAAGAAACCCTCTTATTTCCGTTTCAAAAGGTTTTGCTACGGTGTGCACTAATGAATACAACCCTGGCGATAGCAGAAACATTTTCATACATAGCATCAATTACCAGTCTTTACCATTCACGTTTGTCTGTAAATATTTGTAGACATAGGTCATAATACAGAAACAGTTGTCTGACTTGTCAGACTACTCTATAACATCCTCTGTCTCTATCCAATGGCATCTGTTTATTTACAAACCACATTCAAGGGCCACACTGTGTCATAATTTACAGTACCAATTCATCCCACAGTGAACAAAATCGAATGGAAACTCTTCTTCACAATTGACAGCAGAACTGACTTGATCATATCAATGTAATAAGATGAGAGAAGAGTGATGACAGGTATTTGTACTGCATATCCAACAGTCCTTACAAAAGTCATTTCATTACTTATTTTACAGACAATATCATTCACCCTCTGAGACACCCACATCCGAAATACCTTTAATCAACTACAGTACAGAGGATACAGAGGATTCGTCTTATAATAATGTAGGCACTTGTATTTGTCCTATTTCACACATGTAAAAGCATGTATTATACCCATGTGTGAATTGGAAATGTGTTTTTGCATATCCCAACTCTCCCTGAGACACCCTCAGAGAGTGGGGTTGCGGCCAGGGTCTGCCATTATCAACGGCGACCCTGGAGCAATCTGGCCTAAGTGCCTTGCTCAAGGGCACATTGGCAGATTTTTCACCACCTTGTCTATTTTGGATTCAAACTAGAAACCTTTTGGTTACTGGCCCAACTCTCTTACCGCTAGGCTATCTGTTACCCGCATTTGTCTTGGGACAAATGATAATTGGTAACATAATACTCAACCAGATGATTCAGCCGTCATTCAATTCAGTCTCGCATTACAGTTTCAATCCATTCATTGGTAAATAGATGTCTTGAAATAAACCAATAGGCAAAAGGATGGACAAATAATTACTCTTCACCTAAAGATGCTTTCATCTACAGAGGTTTACATCCTTCATTCACTCTGAAGCAACAACAGCCTATGAATCTCACTTGTTTGACAGAAATTAGAAAGGGATAGTCAGTTGTGTCACAGCAGTGAGATAGGCAGTATTGATACAGTTTATGCTGTAATGACTAGAAATGCTATTGAAACCAGGAGACCACAGCAGACATCTCGGGTTCTAAAGCAACCTTTATGCAGGTGGTGGGGTGGACATGTTATATTTCAACCCAATACTGTAGGCCTATAGACATTATATATGTATAGTTTACAGATAGAGACATGGATTTGTGTAAAGTGATTGAAAACAAATATTGTCTCTGTTAAAATGGTAGTTCTACTGAAGATATTGATATTTCAAGGAATGAAAGGCTGGATGGGGCTGAAATCCCGAGGGTGTTGCGGTAACCCAAATACCGGCTCCCCTGTCATATAGCCTGCAATGCAATAGGAATGTGCGTTGAAAATAAGATGGAGACGAGCTCGAGCTCCTGGCTACGAGATGATCAGGGACGCCACAGCGCGTGCGTCCTCTGGGAAAACAAAACGTGACGGGGATGGACACGACTGAGGATAAATTGGCCGTGACAGGACATCCCCAAGGTTAACAGGAGATTGGATTATTTCTAGCCCTAGTATTAGTAATGAATTTGACGTGTTGTGCTTGGCTGCTAATCGTTGAACCTACCTGCCAACGAAGTTCTCCAACACCGAGCTCTTGCCAGCGCTCTGTCCGCCGACTACCGCGATCTGTGGCAGGTCAAGATTGCAGCTCTGACCGATGCCGCTGAAAGCGTCCTGGAGTTTATTGACCAGCGGGATCAAATCCTCCATTCCTCGGTTACCCATGGTGCTAGCGGGCGGGAGGCGCTCAAGATGAGAGAGAAGGAAGAGAGAAGGCAGGGGGATGTGGTGATATATTTAGTCCAGGGCTACCGTGCTTGTTGATGTAGTGAAGTCATCTAGCCGCGCATTGCCCCGAGCCAAGCAAGGGTCGATTCGACTGAGGAGAGACAGGGAAAACGAGGCAGTCAGAGTAGGATTGCGCAGTTGTTTGCCTCCAACACTGCACACACACCATTATTTTCAAGGGCATTTGGGGAATGAGGTCCTGTTCAAATCTGTCTCTAAAAGCCATCTATAAAGCCGTGCAAATTTGTAGACATAATTCCATAGATTACATGCATCAAGATGAAAAATAACCGACACAAAATGAAACGCGTTGCATCGAATATTATGTTTTGCTTACAGGCAACACGTTAATAATAAATACATCGACATAAATCAATCTATTATTTTTCTATAGCCATTTCTCATTTAGACCTACCCTTTCTCGAGGATTCCTTGTCGTTTTGAATGCCCGAGCGACAAAATCGGTCGCTGTCCAGTGCTGAATCTGAACAACAGGAAGATCCAATCCAAGGTCCGGATCGAAACGCGATTATAGATTATACAAGCAACGCCACCTGCTGTAAATGAGCATCGGTTAAATGTTGATGTCCTGTGCTATAATAATGTTTTGGTCGGGTCGTTTTGCTCGGATGGAGTCAAAGCCTCATTCCGAACGAACCCAAATTCGCCTCTATAACGGATTAATCATATATTTTTATGCAACCGCGATAATTGCGAGGAGGCGCTGCGTTTGGTGTTCAGATTGACATATGAAGTGCACAATGACAGCAGGGGAGCTGTAGTCGTGGTAGGCCTATAGGCAGGGCGCATACAGGTTAGGTATAACAAACCCGCCCCCTGTGCCATCGTGCCATGTTTGCGGTCATGACTCACGGCTGCGCATCACGCACTGAGCAGGATTGGATGCGCTCCTTCAGTCCCCTACAGTGAGAGCAAAAATAACATGTCGAATATTTGAATTTGAGGGACACATTCATGCTCAACTCATCCCCCCTTTCCATCACGGCCTCTTCTATCGTGTGTGAAAATGCATGATATAAAGATGCATTTTGTTTGATGGCAAAGCATTCTGTTCCATAGCAGGTGTCTGGCGTGGTATACAGTCGGTGTGTAGCTTGGCTACCATAGGCCATAGGCACACGCTGCCTATTATAACCTCACCAAGCCAACATCTGTGTTAGATAAAAGCCATTCTCTATCCTCCATTCATTATAACAATAGCTATATCTTATATTTGACATGTTTATTAAACATCAGCATTATAATCAGTGGCTAAATGTGTTTGGTCATTAAGGCCTACTGTAGAGGATGTCTTTACCCTGGTGACGGCAGACATGGCACACTATAACAACAGGTTAACATTCCAAACACCTAAAGAACCCTTCTACACGATGACCAGGTGTCCCATTCAAAATGACCTCAACTATCTATTTTTTACTTATCTATTTTTTACTTAACACTTATTTATTCTTGAAACTTCTTAAAGCATTTTGGTTAAGGGCTTGTAAGTAAGCATTTCACTGTAAGGTCTACACCTGTTGTATTCGGAGCATGTGACAAATAACATTTGATTTGATTAATCTCAAAGCTCTACTTAGGAAAATATATATATATATATATACAGTATCAGTCAAAAGTTTGGACACACCTACTCATTCAAGGGTTTTTCTTTATTTTTTACTATTTTCTACATTGTAGAATAATAGTGAAGACATCAAAACTATGAAATAACACATGGAATCATGTAGTAACTAAAAAGTGTTAAACAAATGAAAATATATTTGAGATTCTACAAAGCAGCCACCCTTTACCTTGATGACAGCTTTGCACACTCTTGGCATTCTCTCAAACAGCTTCATGAGGTGGAATACATTTCAATTAACAGGTGTGCCTGGTTAAAAGTTCATTTGTGGAATTTCTTTCCTTCTTAATGCATTTGAGCCAATCAGTTGTGTTGTGACAAGGTAGGGGTGGTATACAGAAGATAGCCCTATTTGGTAAAAGACCAAGTCCATATTATGGCAAGAACAGCTCAAATAAGCAAAGAGAAATGACAGACCATCATTCCTTTAAGACATGAAGGTCAGTGAATGCGGAAAATTTCAATAACTTTGAAAGTTACTTCAAGTACAGTCGCAAAAACTATCAAGCGCTATGATGAAACTGACTCTCACGAGGACCGCCACAGGAAAGGAAGAACGAGAGTTACCTCTGCTGCAGAGGAGTTCATTAGAGTTACCAGCCTCAGAAATTGCAGCCCAAATAAATGCTTCACAGAGGTCAAGTAACAGACACATCTCAACATCAACTGTTCAGAGGAGACTGCGTGAATCAGGCCTTCATGGTCGAATTGCTACAAAGAAACCACTACTAAAGGACACCAATAAGAAGAAGAGACTTGCTTGGGCCAAGAAACACGAGCAATGGACATTAGACCGGTGGAAATCTGTCCTTTGGTGAAGGAAAAGAAGGCAACAAGTGAAGGAAAAGCAGTCAACAAGTGCTCAGCATATGTGGGAACTCCTTCGAGACTGTTGGAAAAGTACTCCAGGTGAAGCTTGTTGAGAGAATGCCAAGAGTGTGCAACGCTGTCATCAAGGCAAAGGGTGGCAACTTGTTTAAACTATTTGTTAAACACTTTTTTGGTTACTACATGATTCCATCTGTGTTATTTAATAGTTTTGATGTCTTCACTATTATTCTACAATGTAGAAAATAGTAAAAAAATAAAGAAAAACCCTTGAATGAGTAGGTGTGTCCAAACGTTTGACTGGTACTGTATATACAATAGAAACAACATACAGTTGAAGTCAGAAGTTTACCTACACCTTAGCCAAATACATTTATACTCAGCTTTTCACAATTCCTGACATTTAATCCTAGTAAATATTCCCAGTCTAAGGTCAGTTAGGATCACCACTTTATTTTAAGAATGTGAAATGTCAGAATAATAGTAGAGAGAATGATTTATTTCAGCTTCTATTTCTTTCATCACATTCCCAGTGGGTCAGAAGTTTACATACACTCAATTAGTATTTGGTAGCATTGTCTTTAAATTGTTTAACTTAGATCAAACGTTTCGGGTAGCCTTCCACAAGCTTCCCACAATAAGTTGGGTGAATTTTGGCCCATTCCTCCTGACTGAGTAACTGAGTCAGGTTTGTAGGACTCCTTGCTCGCACACGCTTTTTCGGTTCTGCCCACAAATGTTCTATAGGATTGTATGCTCTCGTTGGCTGGCCCTCGCTTCATATTCGTTGCCAAACCCACTGGCTCCAGGTCATCTATAAGTCTTTGCTAGGTTAAGCCCCGCCTTATCTCAGCTCACTGGTCACCATAGCAGCACCCACCCGTAGTACGCGCTCCAGCAGGTATATTTCACTGGTCACCCCCAAAGCCAATTCCTCCTTTGGCCACCTTTCCTTCCAATTCTCTGCTGCCAATGACTGGAACGAAATACAAAAATCACTGAATCTGGAGACTTTCCCTCACTAGTGAGGGAGATATTTCCCTCACTAACTTTAAGCACCAGCTGTCAGAGCAGCCCACAGATCACTGCACCTGTACATAGCCCATCTGTAAACAGCCCATCCAACTACCTCACCCCCATACTGTTATTTATTTTATTTATTTTGCTCCTTTGCACCCCAGTATCTCTACTTGCACATTCATCTTCTGCACATCTATCACTCCAGTGTTTAATTGCTATTTTGTAATTATTTTGCCACTATGGCCTATTTATTGCCTTACTTCCCTTATCCTACCTCATTTGCACACACTATATATAGACTTTTTATATTGTATTATTGACTGTATGTTTGTTTATTCCATGTGTAACTCTGTGTTGTTGTTTGTGTCGCACTGCTTTGCTTTATCATGGCCAGGTCACAGTTGTAAATTAGAACTTTTTCTCAACTGTCCTACCTGGTTAAATAAAGGTGAAATAAAATACAAAATAAAAAGCCATGACATCCTTATCTGGAATTTTCCAAGCTGTTTAAAGGCACAGTCAACTTAGTGTATGTAAACTTCTGACCCACTGGGGTTGTGATACAGTGAATTATAAATGAAATAATCTGTCTGTAAACAATTATTGGAAAAATTACTTGTGTCATGCACAAATTAGATGTCCTAACCGACTTGCCAAAACTATAGTTTGTTAACAAGAAATTTGTGGAGTGGTTGAAAAACGAGTTTTAATGACTCCAACCTAAGTATGTAAACTTCCAACTTCAACTGTACATTTAGAATCGAGCCAGGTAAAATAGTGGGCTAGGTGCTAAATACATTTTAGATTAGGACTAGCACTAGGCCTGTTTTAAAAGTTCCACGTGATGGAGCATCTCTCAGATGGTCAGGGAGAGCCTTCCATAGGCGAGGGGCAAGGGAGCAGAAGGCTTCTCCCCCCATAGTTCGAAGACCTTGAAAAAGAAACTGGAGCATACATTTCTCTTGCATGGTTGTATCACTAGCCTATCATTTAGCCTTTAATTTCCCTACTGGCTATACCACACAGCAAGATGGGGAATGATGGTACACATGTTGCTGTGTTTCAAGTGTACCACCAGAGGGCAGCGTTAATCAAGATTCAACACTTGGCCTCATTTACCAGTCACTTGATTCTCAGTTATTCTTGGAATCAATCCACATAGGCCTGCATCACACAATATTAAGATATCTTGCTGATTGTCATCTTTTGTGAACGTCTGTGGAGGAAGAGTGGAGTAGGTTCTGTGTGAGTAGGCAGCCTCCAATACACCATCAACACTTTAAGGGATACTTCAGGATTTTGGCAATGAGGCCCTTTATCTAGCTCCCCAGAGTCAGATGAACTTGTGGAGACCATTTTTGTCTCTGCGTGCAGTTTGAAGGAAGTTGCTAACTAGCATGGATTTCAGGTCATTGCGCTAACACTAGTCAGCATTGGCTCACAAAACAGCTTTTAACTTCCTTCATACTGGACACAGACACATAAAAATGGTATCAACAATTTCATCTGACTCTGGGGAAGTAGATACAATCCCGAAATATACTTTTAAAGATGGAATCCGCAGTAGAGGAAACAGCACCACTTGCTGCCCTACCACCATTGTTATTGCTTTTGTTGCCAAAATGAGGAGCTTTGAGCAGCACGGTAAAAACTTTTTAAAAGTACATATTGTGCTCTTCTATTGTGCGTGCAATTATGTCCAAGATGAAAAAACTGTGTTCGTTGTTTGCAGTAACTTCTTTGTTGTTGTAGTCAGGGTTTGGTAGGTTACTTTCTAAATGTAAACCATTTTAATTACTAGTTACCTGTCCAAAAATGTAATCAGTAACGTAACTTTTGGATCACCCAAAGTCAGTAATGTAGGCCTAATCTGATTACTTTCAGTTACTTGTGTTTTAAGCAAACCACCATAGTCCCTGTGCCTAAGAATGCCAAGGTAACCTGTCTAAATGACTACCGCTCCGTAGCACTCACATCTGTAGCCATGAAATGCTTTGAAAGTCTGGTCATCTCTCACATCAACACCATCATCCCAGACACCCTAGTGCATACGGGTAGTGCATACGGCCCAGTACATCACTGGAGTTGAACTAGTTGCCATCCAGAACCTTTTTACCAGGCGGTGTCAGGAAGACCCTAAACATTCTCAAAGACTCCAGCCACCCAAGTCATAGACTGTTCTCTCTGCTACCGCACAGCCAACGGTACCAGAGCGCCAGTTCTGTGACCATAAGGCACCTGAACACCCCCAAGCCATAAGACTGCTGAATAGTTCATCAAATGGCTAACTGGACTATTTACATTGACCCTGTTTATTATTTATTTATTTCTCACTGGCTCTATGCACACTCACTAGACTCTACCCACACACTCACTAGACTCTACCCACACACTCACTAGACTCTACCCACACACTCACTAGACTCTACCCACACACTCACTAGACTCTACCCACACACTCACTAGACTCTACCCACACACTCACTAGACTCTACCCACACACTCACTAGACTCTACCCACACACTCACTAGACTCTACCCACACACTCACTAGACTCTACCCACACACTCACTAGACTCTACCCACACACTCACTAGACTCTACCCACACACTCACTAGACTCTACCCACACACTCACTAGACTCTACCCACACACTCACTAGACTCTACCCACACACTCACTAGACTCTACCCACACACTCACTAGACTCTACCCACACACTCACTAGACTCTACCCACACACTCACTAGACTCTACCCACACACTCACGAGACTCTACCCACACACTCACTAGACTCTACCCACACACTCACTAGACTCTACCCACACACTCACTAGACTCTACCCACACACTCACTAGACTCTACCCACACACTCACTAGACTCTACCCACACACTCACGAGACTCTACCCACACACTCACTAGACTCTACCCACACACTCACGAGACTCTACCCACACACTCACTAGACTCTACCCACACACTCACTAGACTCTACCCACACACTCACTAGACTCTACCCACACACTCACTAGACTCTACCCACACACTCACTAGACTCTACCCACACACTCACGAGACTCTACCCACACACTCACTAGACTCTACCCACACACTCAATAGACTCTACCCACACACTCACTAGACTCTACCCACACACTCACTAGACTCTACCCACACACTCACGAGACTCTACCCACACACTCACTAGACTCTACCCACACACTCACTAGATTCTACCCACACACTCACTAGACTCTACCCACACACTCACTAGACTCTACCCACACACTCAATAGACACTACCCACACACTCACTAGACTCTACCCACACACTCACTAGACTCTACCCACACACTCACTAGACTCTACCCACACACTCACGAGACTCTACCCACACACTCACTAGACTCTACCCACACACTCACTAGACTCTACCCACACACTCACTAGACTCTACCCACACACTCACTAGACTCTACCCACACACTCACTAGACTCTACCCACACACTCACTAGACTCTACCCACACACTCACTAGACTCTACCCACACACTCACTAGACTCTACCCACACACTCACTAGACTCTACCCACACACTCACTAGACTCTACCCACACACTCACTAGACTCTACCCACACACTCACGAGACTCTACCCACACACTCACTAAACTCTACCCACACACTCACTAGACTCTACCCACACACTCACTAGACTCTACCCACACACTCACTAGACTCTACCCACACACTCACTAGACTCTACCCACACACTCACTGGACTCTACCCACACACTCACGAGACTCTACCCACACACTCACTAGACTCTACCCACACACTCACTAGACTCTACCCACACACTCACTAGACTCTACCCACACACTCACTAGACTCTACCAACACACTCACTAGACTCTACCCACACACTCACTAGACTCTACCCACACACTCACTAGACTCTACCCACACACTCACTAGACTCTACCCACACACTCACTAGACTCTACTCACACACTCACTAGACTCTACCCACACACTCACTAGACTCTACCCACACACTCACTAGACTCTACCCACACACTCACTAGACTCTACCTACACACTCACTAGACTCTACCCACACACTCACTAGACTCTACCCACACACACACATACACACACACTCACTAGACTCTACCCACACACTCACTAGACTCTACCCACACACTCACTAGACTCTACCCACACACTCACTAGACTCTACCCACACACTCACTAGACTCTACCCACACACTCACTAGACTCTACTCACACACACACATACACACACACTCACTACATATGCGCGCACCCACACAAAACGCATACACACATGCATATTGACGCCACACACACACACTCACACATAGACACACTTTCACACTCTTCCCATATGCTGCTGCTACGCTATTTATTATATATGCTGATCAGTGGAGGCTGCTGAGGGGAGGACGGCTCATAATAATGTTTGGAGAGGAGCCAATGGAATGGTATCAAACACATGGAACCCATGTGGAACCCATTCCACATATTCCGCTCCAGCCATTACTAGGAGCCTGTCCTCCCCAATTAAGGTGCAACCAACCTCCTGTGTAATATGCTAAGTCACTTTTACCCCTACCCACATGTACATACTGTATTACCTCAAATACTTCAACTACCTTGTACCCCTGAACATTGACTCGGTACTGGTACTCCTTGTATACGGCCTCGTTATTGTTTTTATTGTGTTACTACTTCCTTTTTATTTAGCAAATATTTGTCTACTTTTTTAAGACTTTGCATCATTGGGAAAGGGCTCGTAAGCATGCATTTCACTGTAAAGTTTACACCTGTTGTATTCGGTGCCAGTGACCAATATGTTTGATTTGATTTATGATCTCTAACTTTAGTCTTCTCAGATCTGACCCTCATCAATCAGTCAGTTACATCTGCCCTCACTGTTTCACTGTCTCCCTTTTGGAACATGCAGACCTTTCTAAGATGACATACACACATGTCTGTATGAGTTGATAACGCAAGCACCATGTTTGCTCTAGCATCAGTGTTTTTACCATTATATTTGATTGTGTTAAACTTTGCATAATGTGTCTGTTTATACTGTGTGTGTGTGTGTGTGTGTGTGTGTGTGTGTGTGTGTGTGTGTGTGTGTGTGTGTGTGTGTGTGTGTGTGTGTGTGTGTGTGTGTGTGTGTGTGTGTGTGTGTGTGTGTGTGTGTGCACACGTGTGTCGTCCCCCCGTCTCGCTCAACCGGCCCTCAGAATCGTTCATGGGGCGCTGTGTTTGGACAGTGGTATCTCCCTGATGGCCAGGGACGTCTGCTGGGCTCATCAAAACCCCAACACCACATATCTCCCTCCAACTGCCTTCAACAGGTCCAGAGCCAAAGACAAGAGGTAGGAGTAACAGATTTTACTAGGTGTCTGGCTCAAATGGTGCTCTATTCCCTATGTAGTGCACTACTTTTTATATATAGTGCACTACATAGGGAATATGGTGCTATTTGGGACTTAGCCTAAGAATGTCAGACTCTAAATGGTATAGGTGCTATTGCTGCTGATGCTCAGTGTTGTTGGTCAATTCCAATTCAATTCAGGTGGAAGTGTATCAAAATCGCTTTACGTGCCCACGAGAATTTGAATTCATCCCCTGAATTGAAATGGAATTTACCCCTACCCTGCTCCCAGTGGAGGCTGCTGAGGGGAGGATGGCTCATAATAATGGCTGGTACGGAGCAAATGGAATGGCATCAAACATATGAAAACCATGTGTTTGATGTATTTGATACCATTTAACTAATTCCGCTCCAGCCGTTACCACTAGCCCGTCCTCCCAAGTTAAGGTGCCACCAACCTCCTATGCCTGCTGCAACGTTCTTTCTCCAAATGAGATGAAAATGTTGCTTTTGTCTGAAGTTTACTAGATCTGCGGGGACTTGTCATCTTAGCAGAGATCTTTATGTACAGTTATGGATTGCCTTTGTCTTATTTATGACTCCTTCCATCTGGTCAGGTCTCTCCAGACTACTTGGAGGAAGGAGAGTTATGATTCTCTTATGTCTTTCTTCATCCTCTCCTCCATCAATATATATTTTTTTTTTATCCCATTTTCTCCCCAATTTTCGTGGTATCCAATCGCTAGTAATTACTATCTTGTCTCATCGCTACAACTCCCGTACGGGCTCGGGAGAGACGAAGGTCGAAAGCCATGCGTCCTCTGAAGCACAACCCAACCAAGCCGCACTGCTTCTTAACACAGCACGCCTCCAACCTGGAAGCCAGCCGCACCAATGTGTCTGAGGAAACACCGTGTACCTGGCCCCCTTGGTTAGCGCGCACTGCGCCCGGCCCGCCACAGGAGTCGCTGGAGCGCGATGAGACAAGGATATTCCTACCGGCCAAACCCTCCCTAACCCGGACGACGCTATGCCAATTGTGCGTCGCCCCACGGACCTCCCGGCTGCGACAGAGCCTGGGCGCGAACCCAGAGACTCTGGTGGTGCAGCTAGCACTGCGATGCAGTGCCCTAGACCACTGCGCCACCCGGGAGGCCTCTCCATCAATATTTAGATGGCAAACTCTAATTCTTGGCTTAGTTGCACCAGAGGCAGAGTGCCCTGTTAAACTGTCATCGATGAGGAAAACAGTTGTTCTTCCCGTAACATACACATTACACCTTTCAAATGCACATACTGCACACACACACACACACACTACATACACACAAAATGAACACGCACACAAAATCAACACACACACGGACATATACACGCACAGTGGTTGATTGGCTAGTGGAGTGTGCTTGGCTGCATTACATAGCAAAAGTATGAGAAGAGGAATTTATTGGGGCTTTTAAATGTACAGTATTACGGCCATTGGTATTCCGAGGACCTATACTTATGGAACAACGTGCCTGAAGGCTGCTTTGTGAAGAGGGTATTACTGGAATTATGAGGATCTAGAATTCCATGATTTTACACTGTATATTTAGATGACATATTCGGAGAGAGAGAGACAGACAAATGGACAGACAGACAGAGACAGACAGACAGACAGACAGGTGGACAGAGTAACAGTGAGGGAGAGAGATCACAAATGGCGATACATTTGCATATGATACAGTGTTACGGCATGGTAGCAAATGTCTGAAACAAAAATAACATATCTGAATCAACATCAGGCTGTTTTCATTGTGTCAGAGAGAGAAAGGGAGAGAAAGGGAGAGAGAAAAAAGCCTTTGGTACTGCATGCATACCCTTTACAGTATATGTGTGTGTGTGTGTGTGTGTGTGTGTGTGTGTGTGTGTGTGTGTGTGTGTGTGTGTGTGTGTGTGTGTGTGTGTGTGTGTGTGTGTGTGTGTGTGTGTGTGTGTGTGTGTGTGTGTGTGTGTGTGTGTGTGTGTGTGTGTGTGTGTGTGTGTGTCACTGACTGATGTGACTATGTAGCCAGTCTACAGTGGAGCGTTTGTATAATGGTCTGGTGCCATGTTAGTCTGTCTGCATCACTAATGAAGGCTTATGGCCAGAAACACCTGGCTGGCTGCCTTGGGCTGGCAGTGAGCACTGAGTGACTAAACAACACTTACAGTAAGAGGAGGGGGGGAGGAAGAGGGATATAGTGTGTGATCCACCATGATTACACCTGGCAGACAGTCATAGCAGACAGACAGCAGACGATCTTTAATCCTTACAGACAAAAACATCCCATCCCACCATCGCATCATATCGCCTGAGGGCTAAGTTATAGGACTCAACAAAACACCCCCGGTATCCACCTCAGTACCCAACACCAGGACTACTGTAGTGTACCAACCATGAAGGCCACCTTTTCCAGCAACATGAATCAAAAGTAATGAGTCATTTCTGTTTTCACCAGCCTTACATTATGGTATAGTCACATGCATGTAACGCTACATGTAGTAAAGTAAACACTGAGGTAAATGAAGAATGTCTGGGAAAGAAACCACCTGCTGCCTCTGGGGTTAAGAGGTCATACTGTGTGTGTGTGTGTGTGTGTGTGTGTGTGTGTGTGTGTGTGTGTGTGTGTGTGTGTGTGTGTGTGTGTGTGTGTGTGTGTGTGTGTGTGTGTGTGTGTGTGTGTGTGTGTGTGTGTGTGTGTGTGTGTGTGTGTGTGTGTGTGTGTGTGTGTGTGTGCGTGCGCGCGCGTCTACCTCACCACGTCTACCTCACCCTGCATACAGAAATCTAATCAAATTTTATTAGTCACATGCGCCAAATACAACAGGTGTAGTAGACCTTACAGTGAAATGCTTACTTACGAGCCCCTAACCAACAGTGCAGTTTCAAAAAATACGGATAAGAATAAGAGATAAAAGTAACAAGTAATTAAAGAGCAGCAGTAAAAAATAACAATATATATAGGGGGGTGCCGGTACAGAGTCAACGTGCGGGGGCACCGGTTAGTTTAGGTAGTATGTACATGTAGATAGAGTTAATTAAAGTGACTATGCATAGATGACAACAGAGCGTGGCAGTGGTGTGGGGGGTGGGGCAATGCAAATAGTCTGGGTAGCCATTTGACTAGATGTTCGGGAGTCTTATGGCTTGGGGGTAGAAGCTGTTTAGAAGCCTCTTGGACCTAGACTTGGCACTCCAGTACCGCTTGCCGTGCGGTAGCAGAGAGAACAGTCTATGACTTGGGTGACTGGAGTCTTTGACAATTTTTAGGGCCTTCCTCTGACACCGCCTGGTATAGAGGTCCTGGATGGCAGGAAGCTTGGCCCCAGTGATGTACTGGGCCGTTCGCACTACACTTTGTAGTGCCTTGCGGTTGGAGGCCGAGCAGTTGCCATACCAGGCAGTGATGCAACAAGTCAGGATGCTCTCGATGGTACAGCTGTAGAACCTGTTGAGGATCTGAGGACCCATGCCAAATACAACAGACCAATCATACCACCAACCAATCACCTGTTGTTGAAAAAACTTAACTGCTATGGCTTTTCAACCTCTGCCATATTGTGGATTCAGAGCTATCTGTCTAATAGAACTCAAAGGGTTTTCTTTAATGGAAGCGTCTCTAATGTCAAACATGTAAAGTGTGGTGTACCGCAGGGCAGCTCTCTAGGCCCTCTACTCTTTACTATTTTTACCAATGACCTGCCACTGGCATTAAACAAAGCATGTGTGTCCATGTATACTGATGATTCAACCATATACGCATCAGCAACCACAGCTAATGAAGTCACTGAAACCCTTAACAAAGAGTTGCAGTCTGTTTTGGAATGGGTGGCCAGTAATAAACTTGTCCTCAACATCTCTAAAACTAAGACCATTTTATTTGGTACAAATCATTCCTTAGGTGCTATACCTCAGCTGAATCTTGTAATGAATGGTGTGGCTGTTGAACAAGTTGAGGAGACTAAATTACTTGGTGTTACCTTAGATTGTAAACTGACATGTTCAAAACATATAGATTCAGTGTTTGCAAAGATGGGAAAGGGTCCAGCCGTAATAAAGAGATGCTCTGCTTTTTTGACACCACACTCCTAAAAGCAAGTTCTGCAGGCTCTAGTTTTGTCTAATCTTGATTATTGTCCAGTCGTGTGGTCCAGTGCTGCAAGGAAAGACCTAGTTAAGCTGCAGCTGGCCCAGAACAGAGCGGCACGTTTTGCTCTTAATTGTAGTCAGAGGGCTGATATAAATACTATGCATGCCAGTCTCTCTTGGCTAAGAGTTGAGGAGAGACTGACTGGATCACTTCTTCTTTTCATAAGAAACATTAATGTGTTGAAAATCCCAAATTGTTTGCATAGTCAACTTACACACAGCTCTGACACACACCCTTTCCCACCAGACATGCCACCAGGGGTCTTTTCATAGTCCCCAAATTCAAGAAAACATACAGTATTATGTAGAGCCCTTATTGCATGGAACTTCCTTCCATCTCATATTGCTCAAATTAACAGCAAACCTGGTTTCAAAAAACAGATAAAGCAACACCTCGCGGCACAACGCCTCTCCCCTATTTGACCTAGATAGTTTGTGTGTATTCATTGATATGTAGGCTATGTGTGCCTTTTTAAAAATGTATGTAGTTCTGTCCTTGAGCTGTTCTTGTCTAATGATGTTCTGTATTATGTCATTCTGTATTATGTTTCAAATTTTGTGTGTACCCCAGGAAGAGTAGCTGCTGCTTTTGCAACAACTAATGGGGATCCTAATAAAATATCAATCACCACAATGTAAATGACCCTTTACCCCACAATGTGTGGGCTAATGAGTGTGTTGGCCTCCACAAAATGAGCAAAATTCATAATTTGTTCTGAAACAAAATGTTTTGCCTCTCACCAGAGGCAGATCTGTTGTTTCCCAACCCTCAAGGCTGTTGGTAAAGGCTGTTGAAATTACCGATTTGAAATTGATTAGTCTGAGTAACTAATGTTGTCTGTTTGTCTGTTGACAGGCTGGCAACTTATTCCAGGTACCAGAAGTTATTTCCACAGTCCTTTTACTGTCCTGGATCACCACTTCAACTGTTTCTCTCTTTATCCCTTATGTTTGTCATGCGGGATCAGATGCATCGTCAACTTCCATGTCCCACTTCACTAATACTTCTCAAAATGTCTCAAGCTTCTGGGTCCATCTTCTGGATTTTTTTATGTAATTTTCTTTTCCTTTCTGAGGGGGGGAAGTATGTCATTCTTATTTAACTCAATGTATCTGTAACATAAGCCTTCCCTTTGGTATTCAGGAGTGGAAATCTGAAGTTGTTGCCAAGGATGCTGCTAGTATTATACCTTCAGGGTTTCTTGGAATCTTTAAAAAAAAACTGGTCTAAACTGGTCCAAGAGGAGATTTGAGTCTCAGTTTATTTTCTGAGTCTCTGCCAGGATGGTCATCCTCCTTGCTATTATTTTCTTCACTCTTTACTCCATCTGATGTACAGTATCTGTCCATTTATTCTCCTAGAAAATGTGACATGCACAACTCTTACAAAGATATACAATTCCTTCAGAAAGTGTTCACACACCTTTTCCTCGTGTTGTTGTGTTACAGCCTTTTCCTCGTGTTGTTGTGTTACAGCCTTTTCCTCGTGTTGTTGTGTTACAGCCTTTTCCTCGTGTTGTTGTGTTACAGCCTTTTCCTCGTGTTGCTGTGTTACAGACTTTTCCTCGTGTTGTTGTGTTACAGCCTTTTCCTCGTGTTGTTGTGTTACAGCCTTTTCCTCGTGTTGTTGTGTTACAGCCTTTTCCTCGTGTTGTTGTGTTACAGCCTTTTCCTCGTGTTGTTGTGTTACAGCCTTTTCCTCGTGTTGTTGTGTTACAGCCTTTTCCTCGTGTTGTTGTGTTACAGCCTTTTCCTCGTGTTGTTGTGTTACAGCCTTTTCCTCGTGTTGTTGTTACAGCCTTTTCCTCGTGTTGTTGTGTTACAGCCTTTTCCTCGTGTTGTTGTGTTACAGCCTTTTCCTCGTGTTGTTGTGTTACAGCCTTTTCCTCGTGTTGTTGTGTTACAGCCTGAATTGAAAACGAATTAAACATTTTGTGTCACTAGCATACACACAATACCCCATAATGTCAAAGTGGAATTATGTTTTTGCACATTTTTACAAATTAATAAAAAATGAAAAGCTGAAACGTCTTGAGTCAATAAGCATTCAATCCCTTTGTTATGGCAAGCCTAAATAAGTTCAGGAGTAAAAATGTGCTTAGCAAGTCACATAATAAGTTGCAAGGAATCCCTCTGTGTGCAATAATAGTGTTGAACATGATTTTTTTAATGACTATATAAGGGCTCAGGGCCAGACCCAGATGCAGACACGGGAGGCAGATGATGGTTTGAATATTTGATATTTATTAGTTCCAAAAGGGTGGCAAGAGAATGGTCGTAGGCAGGCAAAAGATCAAAACCAGATCAGAGTCCAGAAGGTACAGAATGGCAGGCAGGCTCGAGGTCAGGGCAGGCAGACTGGTCAGGCAGGCGGGTACGGAGTCCAGAAAACAGGCAAGGGTCAAAACCGGGAGGACTAGCAAAAGAGAGAATAGCAAAGGCAGGAGCACGGGAAAAACACGCTGGTTGACTTGAAACAGACTAGACGAACTGGCACAGAGAGACATGAAACAGGGATAAATACACTGGGGAAAATAAGCGACACCTGGAGGGGGTGGAGACAATCACAAGGACAGGTGAAACAGATCAGGGCGTGACCGACTACCTAATTTCTGTACCCCACACATATAATTATCTGTAAAGTCCCTCAGTCAAGCAGTGAATATCAAAAACAGATTCAACCACAAAGACCAAGGAGGTTTTCCAATGCCTCGCAAAGAAGGGCACCTATTAGTAGATGGGTAACAAAAAAATGCAGACATTGAATATCCCTTTGAGCATGGTGATGTTATTAATTACATTTTGGATGGTGTATCGATACACCCAGTCACTACAAAGATACAGGTGTCCTTCCTAACTCAGTTGCCGGAGAGGAAGGGAACCGCTCAGGGATTTCATCATGAGGCCAAAGGTGACTTTAAAACAGTTGCAGCTGTTATAGGAGAAAACTGAGGATGGATCAACAACATTGTAGTTATTCCACAATACTAACTTAAATGACAGAGTGAAAACATGCATCCTGTTTGCAGTAAGGCACTAAAGTAAAACTACAAAAAATGTGGCAAAGAAATTATCTTTATGTTTTGAATAAAAAGCGTTATGTTTGGGGCAAATCCAACTGAGTACCACTCTTCATATTTTAAAGCATGTTGGTGTCTACATCATGTTATGGGTATGTATGCTTGTTATCAGCAAGGACTAGGGAGTTTTCTTTAGGATAAAAAGAAACAGAATAGAGCTAAGCACAGGCAAAATCCTAGAGGAAAACCTGATTCAGTGTGCTTTCCAACAGACACTGGGAAACTAATTTACCTTTCAGCAGGACAATAACCTAAAACACAAGGCCAAATATACACTGGAGTTGCTTACCAATACGACACTGAATGTTCCTGAGTGGCCTAGTTACAGTTTTGACAAATCGGCTTGAAAATCTATGGCACGACTTGAAAATGGCTGTCTAGCAATGATCAACAATCAACTTGACATACTTTGAAGAATGTTTTAAAGAATAATGTGCAAATATTGTACCATCCAGGTGTGTAAAGCTCTTAGAAATGTACCCAGAAACACTCAGAGCTGTAATCGCTGCCAAAGGTGATTCTAACATGTATTGACTCAGGGTTGTGAATATGAGATATTTCTGTACTTAATTTTCAATACATTTGCAAAAATGTCTAAAAACATGTTTTATTTTTGTCATTATGGGTTATTGTGTGTAGGTGGTTGAGAAATCAAATATTTTATACATTTTGAATTCAGGCTGTAACACAACAAAATGTGGAATAAGTCAAGAGGTATGAATAGTTTCTAAAGTACACTCTGGGTGCTGTAGCCCAGCAGTAGTCAAACCACTTGGGCTGCTGATAAATCTAAAGAAATAACATTATCTGCTTTTGTGGTCTGTCTTTTTAATTGAACAAATACTAAATAAGCCATCCTAATTAAGTGCATGGCAGAGGCATCAGGAGTCCATTTTAAGCAGCAGTCTGGTGTCTCATTGGACTAAGGGATCACAAACACCACACAGACTGTTGATCTGCCATTCATCTGCCATTCATTCGGCAGGGTGTGTTTTAGGGACCCACCGACTGGTGGACCAATATTTTTGCGCGATTCTACATGTAGAATTGGTTTGCACTCAGTTACAAATTACAGGCGGCACTCTGTTCAGAGGTGCTAAGTACTCTTGGCCGGCAAATGCTACCGGTGTGTCCGTGCCCAAACAGTCCTGGCCCAAACAGTCCTGGCCCCTCACCGAGAGACTGCAGCTGACCGCCTGTAGACTGCCTGTATTTTCTCTGTGGCGACTATGAGGCAGGGGGCCAGGGGCCATGGACAGGGCTGGAGAAAAATAGGATGCCTGAAGCACCGTAACTTTACGTCAGAAAAAAACATTGGAGAGGTGAACGAACGTACGGTGGAAACACTGCTGGAGATTCCACAGTGAAACATGAAGTATATCCTGTTGAGCCAACCAGGGGAGTTTGAGTTTTATATTGTGGAACAAACACTTTTTAGTGAGTATGTGGTGAATTTGAGTTGGAAGCATAGGGGTGGATGACTGGGAAGGGGGGAGGGAATAGAAAATAAATCATCACTCAAGCAATGTTTTGAATTTGAGTCGACCGTAGCTGTGCCAAGAGTAAATATGCAAAAACCATTACTCCGTTCCCCCGAGGGGAGGGGGAGAGGAGATGGAGGATCTGTTATTATCTTAGTGATTCTCCCTGCTACCTCTTCTCTTCTGCAGATCCTCCATTCTCCCTATCATTTGTTTTTTTCTTTAAGCGACTATCGTGTCTGTGTAACGTTCGTCGTCGGGAGAAGGAGTGGAGGACCAAGGTGCTGCGTGGTAAGTGTTCATTATATTAATAAAACAACTGAACACAGAACAAAACAACAAAAACGACAAACGAACAGTCCTGTAAGGTGACGAAAAACACTAAACAGAAAATAACCACCCACAAACACAGGTGGGAACAGGCTACCTAAGTATGATTCTCAATCAGAGACAACGATAGACAGCTGCCTCTGATTGGGAACCATTACAGGCCAAACACATAGAAATACAAAACAAGGACAACATAGAACACCAGACATAGAATGCCCACCCAAACTCACGCCCTGACCAACCAAAATAGAGACATAAAAAGGATCTCTACGGTCAGGGCGTGACAGTACCCCCCCCCAAAGGTGCGGACTCCGGCCGCAAAACCTGAACCTATAGGGGAGGGTCTGGGTGGGCATTTCACCGCGGTGGCGGCTCTGGTGCGGGACGTGGACCCCGCTCCACCTTAGTCTTGGCCCACTTAGGTGGCGCCTCTGGAGCGGGGACCCTTTCCGCCGACCCCGGACCGGGGACCCTCACAGCGGGCCCCGGACAGGAGGGCGACTCCGGCTGCTCCGGACAGGAGGGAGACTCCGGCTGGGAGACTCCGGCTGCTCCTGACTGAAGCCCGTCGCTGGAGGCTCCGGACTAGAGGGCGTCGCTGGAGGCTCCGGACTAGAGGGCGTCGATGGAGGCTCCGGACTAGAGGGCGACGCTGGAGGCTCCGGACTAGAGGGCGTCGCTGGAGGCTCCGGACTAGAGGGCGTCGCTGGAGGCTCCGGACTAGAGGGCGTCGCTGGAGGCTCCGGACTAGAGGGCGTCGCTGGAGGCTCCGGATTAGAGGGCGTCGCTGGAGGCTCCGGATTAGAGGGCGTCGCTGGAGGCTCCGGACTAGAGGGCGACGCTGGAGGCTCCGGACTAGCGTCCTTCGTTGGAGGCCTCGTGGCATAACTCCTCACTGGAGGTTTCGTGCCATGCATCCTCACTGGAGGCTTCGTGCCATGCATCCTCACTGGAGGCTTCGTGCCATGGATCATCACTGGAGGCTTCGTGCCATGGATCATCACTGGAGGCTTCTTGCCATGGATCATCACTGGAGGCTTCTTGCCATGGATCATCACTGGAGGCTTCGTGCCATGGATCATCACTGGAATGGAGAGACCCACAGGAGGCCTGGCTCTGGGAGAAGGCACAGGACTCACCAGGCTGGGGAGACATGCAGGAGGGTTAGGGCTTAGCACATGCACAGAACTCACCAGGCTGGGGAGACATGCAGGAGGCCTTGTCCTTGGCCGAGGCACCGGATGCACTGGACCGTGGAGGCGTACTGGCGGTCTCGAGCGCAGAGCTAGCACAACTCTTCCTGGCTGGGTCCCCCCTGTAGCCAGGCAAGTGCGGGGAGTTGGAACAGGCCGCACTGGGCTGTGCTGGCGAACCGGGGATACCGTGCGTAGGGCTGGTGCAGTATACCCCGGGCCGAGGAGACGCACTGGAGACCAGATGCGCTGAGCCGGCATCATCCCTCATGGCTCGATGCCCACTCTAGCCCGGCCGATGCGAGGAGCTGCGATGTAGCGCACCGGGCTATGCGTGCGCACTGGGGACACCGTGCGCTTCACCGCATAACACGGTGCCTGCCCAGTCACTCTCTCGCCACGGTAAGCATGGGGAGTTGGCTCAGGTCTCCTACCTGAGTCCGCCAATCTCCCCGTGTGCCACCCCCCAAAAAAATTCTGGGGCTGCCTCTCGTGCCAGTTACCTCGCGCCAATTCCCCGTAGTGTCGCCGCACCGCTCTAGCTGCCTCCAGCTCCTCTTTCGGACGGTGATACTCCCCCGGCTGTGCCCAGGGTCCCTTGCCGTCCAAAATTTCCTCCCATGTCCAGGAGTCCATTTTCCCACGCTGCTTGGTCCTTTGGTGGTGGGTGGTTCTGTAACGTTCGTCGTCGGGAGAAGGAGAGGAGGACCAAGGTGCAGCGTGGTAAGTGTTCATTATTTTAATAAAACAACTGAACACTGAACAAAACAACAAAAACGACAAACGAACAGTCCTGTAAGGTGACGAAAAACACTAAACAGAAAATAACCACCCACAAACACAGGTGGGAACAGGCTACCTAAGTATGATTCTCAATCAGAGACAACGATAGACAGCTGCCTCTGATTGGGAACCATTACAGGCCAAACACATAGAAATACAAAACAAGGACAACATAGAACACCAGACATAGAATGCCCACCCAAACTCACGCCCTGACCAACCAAAATAGAGACATAAAAAGGATCTCTACGGTCAGGGCGTGACAGTCTGAGCCATGTGGTTCCAAACTGCTCCCCTGTCCCCTCCCTCAGTCATAAACATGTGTGTGTGTGTGTGTGTGTTGGCACTTCACAAAACTGGCCCCCAAAACCAACTGACAGACAGACCAACTGCCAGATCTCAAGCTGGTAGCAGGCCAGGGAGAGGGAAGAGTAGAGAGGGTGGCTAGCCAGAAGTTGAGCGAGAAAAGAGATGTTGGCTAGCCAGAAGGAAAGGAAAAGGGGGATACCTAGTCAGTTTTACAACTGAATGCCATCAACTGAAATGTGTCTTCCGCATTTAACCCAACCCCTCTGAATCAGAGAGGTGCGTGGGGCTGCCACAATCAACATCTCACGTTTTCGGCGCCCGGGGAACAGGAGGCGGGAGAAGAAGGTGGCTTGCCAGGGGGGCGGGGGAGAGAGGTGGGAGGACAGGGGGAAAGGGAGAAAGGAGACGGTGGCTAGCCAGAAGGAGGGGGGAGAAGAAGGTGGCTAGCCAGGGGGAGAGCGGTGGGAGGAGAAGGAGGCAGAGAGAGAAGAGAAGTGGGAGGTGGGGACTCCTGCATGTGAGGGGAAAGAAAGAGGAGGTGACTAAAACCCTGTCCCAACGTTCCTTAATGAATCACGTTGTAATGAAAGCTTTCTGTTACACAAGAGTGGGATGATGTCCAGTCAAATATTCCCTAATCATCCCCATCCTTTAGCTAGATTTATGATGGCAGAGTGAAGCAGCCAGATAAAGAAAACTATGGGTTAGGGAGGAAGGATGGACCGTCTGTGCTCACCACATTCCTAATCCTAACCACCCTCCAGACATCCTGCCCTGGCAGAGCAGAGTGCCCGACTGCCCTCAGGTGTACAGGTGAACTGGTTTTCCCTTAGATTTGGGACCAGGCTAAACTGGGTTGGCCTGTTGTGGGGGGCAAGGGGTGGACGGCAGCTGGACATCCCAGACCTGTTTAGACTAAGACAAGCAGACAGGATGCAATAGTACATTCGCTGAACCTTAGCCCAGAGCTTACCTGTACTTCACACCTAAAATGCAGGTGCATAGGACGCTACCTAACTGGTGATAAATCCAAGAGATATTGGACATTGTGCCTGGGGAGAGTTTAATCATATGGTGATTTCATTATATAACTATCGGCTATAAAGGAAGTAAACACTGAGTAGCCATCGTTACTATGATAAAGTGGATCAGACAGACAGACACAAAGATGTTCAGTATAGACAAATACAACCTATGTTTTGATAAATAACTGCAGACATACAGTATACTGCAGACAAACAACTATTACAGACAGACACAATAAAACATAGACAGAAAAAAACGGTGTTAAATTAACTCTATCTCAGAACACATGGTGTCACACCGCCTAGCTACTACCCCCCCCCCCCCCCCTCCCCCCCATGCCCCATCTCAGATGTGCAGCCATGATCCTTGTCCCCTCCCACACTATGCTAGTTGACTGTATAAATATCCCACTTGCAGCGTGTTCTAACTCAGAGAACAACAGACAGTGACAAAAGACCAGGGAGAGGGAGAAGAGACAGAACAATAACACAACCAAAAGACCAGGGAGAGGGAGAAGAGACAGAACAATAACACAACCAAAAGACCAGGGAGAGGGAGAAGAGACAGAACAATAACACAACCAAAAGACCAGGGAGAGGGAGAAGAGACAGAACAATAACACAACCAAAAGACCAGGGAGAGGGAGAAGAGACAGAACAATAACAATAACACAACCAAAAGACCAGGGAGAGGGAGAAGAGACAGAACAATAACACAACCAAAAGACCAGGGAGAGGGAGAAGAGACAGAACAATAACACAACCAAAAGACCAGGGAGAGGGAGAAGAGACAGAACAATAACAAAACCAAAAGAAGGAAAGGAAGAAAAAAATATCATTACTACGCAAAGTCAGAAATAAAGAGACCACGCAAAGAATTCAACAGGATATAAACCTGATCTCGGCTGAAAGGTTCCATCACAGGTCCTCTGATCCATCAGAAAGAAAGAAAGAGAACAACTCCTGAAGGACCAAGAGAGTGATCCAGTCTGAGACCCAGGTGATCCATCCACCTGTCCTCCAGAATGTGGCTCCAGGTTGCCTTGTGTCTGTCCTGCCTGGTTCTGAGCTCCCAGAGCCAGGACAGAGCCTCCCTGAGACGCTCCAATGACCACACCGGGCGCTGTCAGTACACCTTCACCGTGGACAACCCTGCCGAGGCGAGCTGCCCCGGGGCCAGCGGAGGACCAGATATGGAGGGGGTGAAATCTCGTCTCACCCTGCTGGAGGCCCTGGTCAGCAGGCTGCTGGGGGGCAAGGGAGCAGGGGGAGAGGGTCCGGGGGCTGGGGGAGACAAGACCATCCAGGAAGCATACTCCCAGGCCATGAGAGATAAGAGCCAGCTGCAGGGGGACAAGGAGCAGCTGAACAGGCAGGTGCAGGGGCTCCAGAGGAGGGTGGACGAACTGAGTGCGGAGGCTGAGACACTGCGACAGAGACCCTGCCACAAGCACCAAGCCACTGGAGCAGGACTCCCACTTCACAAGCTCAACCAGAGACCAGCCAGCGGTGAGTCTCTACTGTCTCACATCATCACTTATAACCCACCCCTGAACTGTGTGAAAATGAATTATTATATATACTTTTAGAGAAAAGAGTTCCTAAAGGGTTCCTCAGCTGTCCCCATAGGAGCCCTTTTTGGTTCCTGATAGAACCATCTGTAGAAAGCATTCTACATGGAACCAAAAAGTGTTCTTCAAAAGGTTATCATATGGGGACAGCTGAAGAACCCTTTAAGTTTCTAGATAGCACCTTTTTTTCTAGGAGTGTATGTGAGTTAGGAACTGTGGATGGTGAGTGTTTGTTTATCTGATCTGGTCAAAATCAAAGTGTTATAATGTAAACTGAGTGGAGTACAGGTCAGGTTTCAGAATGCACTGCTTGGTTGCGTTAGCGGAATGGTATTTACCACACGGATGCTCCTTTTACAACTCTGTCACTTGTGCGTGTTGCATGTTGGTTTAAGTGTCTGTGATCCTTTGGGGAATGTAATAACTTAAATAGGGGGCTGCGCTGCATGTCAAATGACTGGAGCACATATCAAGATGCCTTCATGTTGTCAGTGTGTCATCTTTGAATGTGTTCAGGATTATTGATGCTGTATGTTTTGAGTTATTTATGACTTCAGCCACCAAATAAACCATTGAATAAAATGTTATTTCTCTCTCTCTCTTCCTCTCAGACTCTCTCTATCAGGAGATGAAGGCAGAGGTGACTGAGGTCCCAGCATCACGTCTCATTCAAGACGCTGGGCAGAACCACACAGGTCGTTTTTTGGGATTGTTTTTGTTTTTGGGAACAAAACATTTAGAGTACAGATTATTGTATGGGACAATATACCAAAAAAATTGAGAAAGACATTTTTTATTGAGTAAATATATTTATTGGTTTCTTTTCATTGTGAAAAGAGATATGGAAAATGTAATGAATTGAATGTTATTTGTTGATGTAAAAATCAAAATGTACAGATTTTAAGGTTGGATTTGGGGTGGGGTCGACAGAAATTCTGGCAAAACAATGGGGTCCTGTTGAAAAAGTTTGAAAACTACTGCTCTAACTTGTATCTACCTCCCCCTGGTGGCTTCTTAAAGTCACTACACACCAACTACACTGAACAAAAATATAAATGCAACATGCAACAATATCAAAGATTTTACTGTTACAGTTCATATGAGGAAATCAGTCTATTTAAATAAATGTATTAGGCCCTAATCTATGGATTTCAGATGACTGGGAATACAGATATGCATCTGTTGGTCACAGATACAGTATCTTCAACAAATTGGGCCTCACAATGGGCCTCAGGATCTCATCACGGTATTTCTGTGCATTCAAATAGCCATCGATAAAATGCAATTGTGTTCATTGTCCATAGCCTACCCATACCATAACCCCACTGCCACCATGGAACACTCTGTTCACAATGTTGACATCAACAAACCACTCGCCCGCCCACACAACACCATACACGTTTTCTACGGTTGTGAGGCCGGTCGGACATACTGCTAAATTCTCTAAAACTGCACGCTCCCTCAAAACTTGAGACATCTGTGGCATTGTATTGTGTGACAAAACTGCACATTTTGGAGTGGTCTTTTATTGTCCCCAGCAAAAGGTGCACCTGTTTAATGATCATGAGGTTTAACCAGCTTCTTGATATGCCACACCTGTCAGGTGGATGGATTATCTTAGCAAATGATAAATGCTCACTAACAGGGATGTAAACAAATATGTGCACAAAATTTGAGAGAAATAAGCTTTTGTGAGTATGGAAAATTTCTGGGATCGTTTATTTCAGCTCATTAAACATGGGACTAACAGTTTACATGTTGTGCTTATATTTTTGTTCAGTGTATAATGTATATGCACGTCACCTCTAAAAACTAAAATAAATGAGAGATGACCATAAAGGTAGTGATCGTGATAATGAAATTTGAGAAAAATGTACTGTATATTTCACAAAGCACATATTCCAATTTACTTGACATAATTCCCTTGTGGAGACAAAGATTGAATTTAATGTAACTACCCTCTATCTGTGTCCAGGCTGTGGTGAGCTGGTGTCTGTGGGAGAGCCCGTCCTGCACCGAAAGGCTGACAGCATCACAGGGAAGTACGGGGTGTGGCTGCAGGACCCTGAGCCCATGGCCTCTCCATACGGAAACAAGACGGTGTGGCGCATCGACACAGTGGGCACGGACGTGCGCCAGCTTTTCGCCTATGAGGACATGGAGCAGTTTGCCAAGGGCTTCCCCATGAAGGTTATGGTGCTGCCAGAGCCCGTGGAGAGCACAGGGGCCACCCTGTACCGCGGCTCCCTCTACTACCAGCGCCGACGCAGCCGCACCCTGCTCCGCTACGACCTTGCCTACGAGAGCCTGGCGGCACGCCTGGACCTCCCCCACGCTGGCTTCCACGGCCAGCACCCCTACTCCTGGGGCGGCTACACAGACATTGACCTGGCGGTGGACGAGCAGGGCCTGTGGGCCATCTACAGCACCAGCAAGGCCAAGGGAGCCATCGTGGTGTCCCAGCTGGACTCTGAGAGCCTGGAGGTGAAGAGGAGCTGGGAGACCAACATCAGGAAGAACACAGTGGCTAACTCCTTCATGATCTGCGGTCGGCTCTACACGGTGGCCAGCTACACCGCCCCAGACACCACCGTCAACCACGTGTTCGACACGGCCACCGGCCAGGGCCGAGGCATGGCGGTGCCCTTTAAGAACCACTACCGCTACAACAGCATGGTGGACTACAACCACGCCCAGAGGAAGCTCTACGCCTGGGACAACTTCCACATGATCACCTACAATGTCAGCTTGGGGAGACCCAGCAGAAGCAGCCAATAAGAGGAGGCTGGGGATGATGGACTGGTGTGGCGTGAACTCATACGCTGTTACTAGAATTTTATCAACCAACAACCTTACTAACAGCTTTATAATCAGATCACAGCGAGGCCTGTTGCTACTCTGTCTACTACAATGCATTTTTTTCTACTAATGTAAATAAGTGAATGAATGAATCTTACAATAAAATGAATGGCAGGAGATTCACTAAGGTGGAACTCCATGTAAACAGTCTGAGATATTGCTCTTCCTGTATTATATACGATGTATTTTACTTATTTTCATATAAAAATGTACTGTACTGTCCATGTTGAGTCTAAATTCAAGTTGTATCTTCACTATTGTGTATTATATGTGCTCCAATTACCATTTGTATGTCATTTTATCAATAAATATTAAAATGACAGATGTCCCTAAAGAGCTGATCAGTCTGCATTTGTTCAGTCCAGAGGCACGCCCCCCTCAGAGAGAGACACAGCTGCATGTGAGCTCTCACATTTTTCAACATGTTTTTTATAAAAGGATAGATTTGGAATTAGATAAACTTGGATTTTTCGGCAGGTACATATGCAGGATGCTACCCTTCACAGCATGGCCTTCACTCCAGATCAAAACTCCAAACCTACAACCTAATTTTGACCAAAATTAACCATAGAGATTACTGCTTCCAAGGTTTTTCTTTTTCCAAGCTATACGGAGGGTGCTCTAGCAAACAAACAGCAGAGACCTGAGGACACCATCCAACCTGGAAATGAGTGAGTAGTGTTTGATCTGATGCTATTTTGAAAGCCAAGAATAAAAAGAAAAAATTGAAAAAATTAAATATAAAGTACATTACAATGATATATTTGACTTTATGGGGACTGAATGCTGAGTTAAGGCTGTCAGGCTTGCAAGGACAGACCAGATACAAATTCAATTAGCACCAAGGTGTGAAGTAAAAGGTGCCGAGACCTTTGGGTCCAACAAGTGGCAGGAGTCTTTGAAGCGTCCTCTGAAGCCCCCTCCTGCTGTCCAGAGATCAGTCACTGGCATTTTCTACAAGAAATCTGCCTCCATAAATAAAAGCTTCTCCCAAGTGGGTGTGACACCTACTCCCATTGCCTGCTGCACTGCTGCTTGGATTCCACCTGCCGATCTGTTCATCGTCTGCCCTGGCCTGTCTCCCCCTGTCTGGTATAGGTCTCCCCCCCTCTCTCCCAAGATTTTGCTCGCCTCCAGCACTCACGCACTGTTGGGGCGAGTGACTCTGAACTTACAATGGCTAGCCCCAAGTCGTTATATATATAATTTTTTTATTGTGCATTTTGCTACTTGCCTCATGACTCCTGCATACTTTGTTGACTACAAACTTTCTTTACCCAACCGTGGGAAGACTATGTTTGTTCCCACACTCGGGACTCTGACTCACTATTGGTTACACAGACTTTTGGCCTCCCGTCCTATTCTAACCACCTCTCGCCGGCTTTGTATTCATGTTACCTGATGAAATTGCTGTACAATATGATCTTGTTGTCATCTGATGCACATTCAGATGTCATAATTCAGCACTGCAGAGCTCTCCCTCTACTATGCCATGCCTTGATTGTATTACTGTTGATGATATCTGGAAATGTGCATGTACATTCTGGCCCATCTACTGTTGCTAGCCCCAATTCTGACTTGTGCTCTGATACCTGCTTCACTGATTTCTGCTCGCGTAAAAGCCTGGGTTTTCTGCACATTAACACTAGAAGCTTATTACCTAAAATGGATCAATTGAAAGTGTGGGTTCACAGCTCCAATCCAGATGTGTTGGTCATTACTGAGACGTGGTTAAGGAAGAGTGTTTTGAATACTGATGTTAACCTTTCTGGTTAAAACCTTTTTCGGCAAGACAGATCTTACAAAGGTGGGGGTGGCAATCTTTACCAAGGAACACCTTCAGTGCTCGGTTGTCTCCACCAAGTCTGTCCCCAAACAATTTGATTTGCTGGTTTTAAGCATTAAACTTTCAAATAGCTCTTTGTTGACTGTTGCTGGGTGGTATCGTCCTCCATCAGCACCGGCCTGTACCCTACCTGCCCTTAGCGCTCTCCTGGCCCCTTACACTAAATCAGAATATGTGCTGCTTGGTGACCTGAACTGGGACATGCTTAAACCACCTGACCAAGTCCTAAAGCAATGGGACTCCCTAAATCTTTCTCAGATTATTATGACTCTAAACACCCAGAAAAGGCTACTCTCCTCGATGTTATCCTCACAAATAATCCTGATAGGTATCAGTCTGGTGTTTTCTCTAATGACCTTAGTGATCACTGTTTTACAGCCTGTGTTCGTAATGGCTGCTCAGTGAAACGATCTGTCCTGATTTGTCATAGACTCTTGCTAAAAACTTCAATGAGCAAGCCTTCCTTCATGAACTGGCCTCCGTAAAATGGTATAGAATCAGCTTGATCCCCTCTGTCAAAGATGATTGGACCTTATTTTTTTATATTTTCAGTGGTATTGTTAACAAACAGGCCCCCATAAAGAAAATTAGAATTAAAAACAGGTTCAGCCCCTGGTTCGACCGTGATTGTCACATTCTGACCATAGTTCTTTTGATTTTCTTTGTTAGTTGGTCAAGGCATGAGTTGGGTGGGTAATCTATGTTTTCTATTTCTGTGTTGGTTTTCTCTGTTTGGCCTGATATGGTTCTCAATCAGTGGCAGCTGTCAATCGTTGTCCCTGATTGGGAACCATATTTAGGTAGCCTGTTTTCTGTTGGGTTTTGTGGGTGGTTGTCTTCAGTCTTTGTGTGTCTGCACCAGATAGGACTGTTTCGGTTTTCACTTTGTTGTTTTTTTGTATTTTGAGTTGTTCACTTCATTAAATAAGATGAACAATTACCACGCTGCGCATTGGTCCTCTGATCCTTCAAACTTCTCCTCCTCAGACGAGGAAGACGACAGCCGTTACAGTGATCTTGCAGAGTTACTCCACCTCAAGAATTCCATTTGGCGAAAGGCTCAGCACACGCATACTGTCACGCCCTGGCCTTAGTTATCTTTGTTTTCTTTATTATTTTAGTTAGGTCAGGGTGTGACATGGGATGTTTGTGTGTTTTTGTCTAGTCGAGGGTGTTTGTAGTGTCTAGGGGTTTTTGGTAGAGTTTATGGGGTTGTGTTCAGTGTAGGTGTCTAGGTATGTCTATGGTTGCCTGAGTGGTTCTCAATCAGAGACAGCTGTCTATCGTTGTCTCTGATTGGGAGCCATATTTAAGGCAGCCATAGGCAGTAGACAGGTTGTGGGTAATTGTCTATGTCTAAACGTTAGTAGCGTGTGTCTGCACTTTTGTTTTGCAGCGTCACGGTTGTTTTTGTTAGTTTGTGAAAGTGTTTTGTTTCGTGTTCATCTTCTCTCAATAAAAAGGAAGATGTATTCGTATCACGCTGCGCCTTGGTCCACTCTTTCACCTCAAGACGATCGTGACACATACTCATGCTGACTGGCTATTGTTTAGGCAAATGAGAAATAAGTGCACTCAGGCAATCCGGAAGGCCAAAGTTAGTTACTTTAAAGCGCAGTTCTCTCTCTGTGGGTCTAACCCCAAGAAGTTCTGGAAAACGGTTAAAGACCTGGAGAAAAAACCCTCCTCACAGCTGCCCATGTCCCTTAAAGTTGATGATGTGGTTGTTACTGACAAGGAGCACATGGCTGAGCTCTTTAATCACCACTTCATTTAGTCAGGATTCCTATTTGACTCAGCCATGCCTCCTCGCCCATCCAATATTTCCTCATCTCCCACCCCTTCTAATGTGACTATCCCAGATGCTTCTCCCTCTTTTTCCCCTGCCCCGCTACAAAGTTTCTCCCTGCAGGCAGTCACTAAGTCTGAGGTGACTTGACCCCAAAAACCCATCTGGGTCAGATGGTTTAGACTCTGTCTTTAAGGTTGCTGCCCCTATCATCGCCAAGCCCATCTCCAACCTTTTAACCTGTCTCTCCTCTCTGGGGAGGTTCCCATTGCTTGGAAGGCAGCCATGGTTTGTCCTTTATTTAAAGGGGGAGATCATCAAGCTGATCCTAAATGTTATAGACCTATTTCTATTTTGCCCTGTTTATCAAAAGTGGCTTTCTTGATGTCTATAGTATTCTTTTGGGTATGCAATCTGGTTTCCGCTCACGTTATGGATGTGTCACTGCAACCTTAAAGGTCCTCAATGATGTCACCATTGCCCTTGGTTCTAAGCAATATTGTGCTGCTATTTTTATTGACTTGGCCAAAGCTTTTGATACGGTAGACCATTCCATTCTTGTGGGCCGGCTAAGGATTATTGGTGTCTCTGAGGGGTCTTTGGGCTGGTTTGCTAACTACCTCTCTCAAAGAGTGCAGTGTATAAAGTCAGAAAATCTTCTGTCTCAGCCACTGCCTGTCACCAAGGGAGTATCCACGCACTTCTCAATTTACATCAACAACACAGCTCAGACAGTAGGAAGCTCTCTCATCCATTTATATGCAGATGATACAGTCTTATACTCAGCTGTGCCCTCCCTGGATTTTGTGTTAAATGCTCTACAACAAAGCTTTCTTAGTGTCCAACAAGCTTTCTCTACCCTTAACCTTGTTCTGAATACCTCCAAAACAAAGGTCATGTGGTTTGGTAAGAAGAATGCCCCACTTCCCACAGGTGTTTTTAGTTCCTCTGAGGGTTTAGAGCTTGAGGTAGTCACCTCATACAAGTACTTGGGAGGATGGCTAAACGGTGCACTGTTCTTCTCTCAGCACATATCAAAGCTGCAGGCTAAAGTTAAATCTAGACTTGGTTTCCTTTATCGTAATCGCTCTTCTTTCACCCCAGCTGCCAAACTAACCCTGGTTCAGATGACCATCCTACCTATGCTAGATTACGGTAACATAATTTATAGATCGGCAGGTAAGGGTGCTCTCGAGCGGCTAGATTTTCTTTACCATTCGGCCATCAGATTTGCCACCAATGGTCCTTATAGGACACATCACTGCACTCTATACTCCTCATCACTGTATACCCGTCGCAAGACCCACTGGTTGATGCTTATTTATAAAACCCTCTTAGGCCTCACTCCCCCCTATCTGAGATATCTACTGCAGCCCTCATCCTCCACATACAACACCCAGTCACATTCTGTTAAAGGTCCCCAAAGCACACACATCCCTGGGTCGCTCCTCTTTTCAGTTCGCTGCAGCTAGCGACTGGAATGAGCTGCAACAAACACTCAAACTGGACAGTTTTATCTCAATCTCTTCATTCAAAGGCTCAATCATGGACACTTACTGACAGTTGTGGCTGCTTTGTGGGATGTATTGTTGTCTCTACCTTCTTGCCCTTTGTGCTGTTGTCTGTGCTCAATGTTTGTACCATGTTTTGTGCTGCTACCATGCTGTGTTGTCATGTGTTGCTGCCTTGCTATGTTGTTGTCTTAGGTCTCTCTTTATGTAGTGTTGTCTCTGTTGTTGTGATGTGTGTTTTGTCCTATATTTCTATTGCATTTATTTATTTATTTTAATCCCAGGCCCCCATCCCCGCAGGAGGCCTTTTACTTTTTGGGTAAGCCGTCATTGTAAATAAGAATTTGTTCTTAACTGGCTTGCTTAGTTAAATAAAGGTTCAATACAAAATAAATTAAAAAAAATTCAATTACATTTGAACAATTTGCCCTGAGGATTTTCATGACCACACATCCAATACTAACACTTGAGGATATAACTGCATGTTGAAAAAGCCACCCAAAGCCTTGACATGCACAGTAAACTACAGAATAAGCCACAGTACACAAAGAGCAAAGCATTTCAGAAGAGACGATGCAGGTTTGTTTTTAATCGGTCATGTGGTGCCATCTGCTGGCCAGTAGTTGACATGTCTAGTATTATTTCAATGAGTTCTAAGAAATTAGCTATGTAGCCTGGAATCTACATTGAGCCATATTCAGTGTGGATTCCAGGCTAACAGCTATGTGCCTATAGAATAGTCCGTAGGTCTATAGTTTAGGTGCTGTAATAAATGTTGTTTTTATTTGACCTTAACACATAGCTATAATACTGATATAATGCCTTCCTTATTAAAGCAGACTTTGTTGCAAATATCTTGCTACACCCCACAGTTAAACACGTACTGCCCGTAACAGATACTAACCTCACTCCCACACGCAGTGGAGGATGGCTGACTCAGACCTTTTATGACCACTGATAAGGCAGGCATGCCACTACACGAGCACGCACACGCACATGCACACACACACACACCCTTGTTTCAGGCTGGGTTTCCAAGAACAAAGAACAGTGTCAAGAACCAATGGGACATTGACACCAGCCTGGAGGGGACGGGCCTCCACTTACAACGACCAGTCAGGAGCACGAACTACCAGAATCTACCTACGTCATTCACTGTATAAAATGTACTGCACAATATGTTTCGGGACTCTCTTCTGCTAGTTCCTTCTGAGCTAAATGAACGAGTCCGTGCACGCTTTGCTCAGATATCTTTACCTCCGAATAAACTGTCTTACTATACCTTATCCACCTCGTCCAGCGTCTCAACTTGGTCTCATTTCTCAAGTAACGATTCATCAACAGTGCTGATTACTTCATCAACCTAGCCTGGAATCGGTGTGCTTCATCAACACATTGCCACTTCATCAACATAGCAACCGGAGCATTTGGACTGAGCTAGCTAGTCTCTAATTCTGACCTCCATAATGGCTTGAACCAAGTGTTATGTAAACTGTTAACCCCTAGGGACATTTCTGTTGGGGGGGGGGTTCTACAGAATGTTGGTATGGGTGGGCATTCAACAACACTGGGGAGGGTAGGTATTGCTAGGGTGTTACCACCGTGTGTGTGTGGCAACACTGTAAGGAGACTAATAATGACACTCGGCAGCAGCTGCTGTGCACACTAATGGAAACTTTGCTTGGGGTGGGTATGGTACCATTTCACCCCCACACAGACAGAAACATACACGACAATAGGGCAATACCACACTGTATATGGAATGGGTCTCTTAACCAGGAACCATGCATGATTTTTATGTCTCATTCTCACTGTTTTAACAACAGAATTTCACTTCCTCTCTGAAATAAACTTTGTTGTTCGATACTTCCCTTCGTTTTATCCTATTTCAGTGTGAAAGTCATAGGTTGGCAACGTCTTGACTGTGTCATTATCTAACACTGTCTGTCACTTACCAGTAGAACCTGTGACACACAATTAAAACAATATATCGTTAATTCTTGCAAACCCATCAAAAAATATGTATATTTTCAAACGACAATAGCTATGGGGCTTGTTAAGGCTGCGAAGGTTCAACTGAGATACGTGTTCAACGTGCTTCTACACCTGCATTGCTTGCTGTTTGGGGTTTTAGGCTGGGTGTCTGTACAGCACTTCGAGATATTAGCTGATGTACGAAGGGCTATATAAAATAAACTTGATTTGATTTGAGATAGGAACAATATCACACCTGAACTTGGTTAAAATAATTGTTTAATTCAAAAGTTAATAAATGGCAAATGCAATTTCCGTATATACGGGTTCACTGTAACATCACGCAGGATGAAAACAGAGAAGACACTTGTTCCTGACAAAGATATTATAATATACTCATGACAGAGATAGTTCCCGCTTCCGAGCCGGCCTGTCAGAGTAGAGACTGGGCGTGGTTTAGACTCACCCAGCCTATCGTTGGTGTTGGCGCTTAAGCTAGTCCTAGCCCCTTAGCGCATGTGATGTCCCGACGCTGTTGCTGTGTAGATTACGCTCCCTCACCCCAAAGACTGAGGTCAGACAGCTCTGCAATATTGTCTGAGCTATTTGCACCTGTATACAAAGCCCACTGTTCTCGCTCAAGGCTAACCACAGCTTCCCAGCACACTTATCTGGGGCTAACTGTTACTTCCAGCACACACACACAGACACCCAGGCTCCCAGGCCAACAGTTGCTAATATTCAATCACATGTGTTATAGTATTGGGTTATAGTGCATAATTCAGAACCTCACAGATGATCTTCGTGTGTATAGTTTATCTATTATTGTCTATTGTACACCATAGTCAGCAGTCTCCTGATTCACCCCCCTCCTGTGCCTCTCTAAGATTAGCACAGTTTCGGTCACACAGTACAGCGCCCTTCTTAACACACACACATTTTACACTGCTGTTCATATCTTATGCCCTTGTACATTGTTGCATACACACACATATTTCAGGCTGTGGCCTCATGGTTTAAGCTATGAGAACTTGTTACTCCTGAGAACAAAGACAAATTGTCAGGCCTACATGTGTCAGTAGCTCATATAGTTATTTTAGCACGCTAAGCCTAGCAAAACCCCACAGGCTATGTAAAGTAAATATACAGAAAAAGAAATATACCGCTCCATAGAGTCGGTGACAAAATGCACTTTACATTTTCATCCACTGTAACTGAATGCCACTTGGCAATTCGTAGAACAGATCGAAAAACTGTAAATGCATTGCATACCACAACAAAAATATATAAGGAGAAAATTGTGGCGAGGGGGGGGGGCGTCACCACCAGCTGGCTTTACCGCATAACACGGTGTCTGACCAGTACGACGCCCTCTCACTCCACGGTAAGCCCGGGGAGTTGGCTCAGGTATCCAGCCCGGCTTCGCCACACTCCCCTTTAGCCCCCCCCCCCCCCCCAATAAATTTTTGGGTGAGCCTCTCGGGTTTCCAGCCACTCTGCCTTGCAAGCGCCTCATAATGACGCCTCTCCGCTTTTGATGCCTCCAGCTCCGCTTTGGGACGGCGACACTCCTCTGGCTCTGCCCAGGGTCCTTCTCCGTCCAGAATCTCCTCCCATGTCCATTCCTCCTTGTACTGCTGCTGCTGCCCGTTGCCACGCTGCTTGGTCCGGGTTTGGTGGGTGGTTCTGTAAAGGTTTTCTTCCAGGGGTGAAGGAGAGGACCAAAATGCAGCGCGGCTAGTGTTAAACATGTTTAATACAAACACAGGTGAAACACTACAAACAACCTACAAAATAACAAACGTGCAAAACCGATACAGACCTATCTGGTGCAGAACACAAACACAGAGACAGGTAACAACCACCCACAACGAACACAGTGAAACAACCTACCTAAATATGACTCTTAATTAGAGGAACGCAAAACACCTGCCTCTAATTAAGAGCCATACCAGGCAACCCTAAACCAACATAGAAACACACAACATAGAATGCCCACCCAAAACTCACGCCCTGACCATCACACACATACAAAACAACAGAAAACAGGTCAGGAACGTGACAATTTCACATTCTCTACTGGTTGAAATTAAGTCTCATTTGATGAAATAGTCCACGAAGAAGGTAAAGAACATGTTGGAGCGGTTCTGGGCGGGAGACCTCTGACAGTGGAACAAAGTCTTCACAATCTGGACCAGACCCAGGTCCAGGAGTAGAGCTGATGATAAGGGGAGGGGGAAGAGAGAAACAGAGTGAGCAAGGAAGAGTTGTTCAGTCAACAGGATGTTTCAAGTCGCCATACCACAAGTGTCATGGTAAAATATTGGCCCATACAAGGTTCTAAAGAGTCTTAAAAAGCAATTGATAGAAGGCCATCAATTGCCCATCCTGGGAACTCTTCCACTAGGAAAATATGACAAACCCTTAAGAACATTGATACCGTTATAATCGTGAACAGCCGCTTCTGTATTTCCTTTGGCTCTGCAGAGGTGACACTGTCAGCAGGTTAAAGGCAGGGAACTTTCCATGGGCCCTGGTATTTGGCAAAGGCCCACCGCCATGCCAGCTACTACAGACCGGCTCGATGATGGAGCCACGATTAAAAGGGATACTGCTCTTTGCCTACCACAGAACGCAAAATGAATTGGCGGATATGAATGTAATATCAGACACTTTCGTGAATTGATTAACTGTTTGCCAATTATGCAGCTCTGTGTGTGACATTGTCCACACCATTAACCTAATGCAGCTTTAAAGGGTTGGTTTCACTGCGGCGTAAACAGTACAAGGTGCTGATGAACAAGGGCACGGATTGGCCAGTGATCTCCACCAGCCTCACCAGGTGCAGAATTCTGCCACGGGAGGAGTCCTCAAAGACGCACACCTCTAGCCGCTTGGAGAGCCACAGGTTGCTGGCTAATAACAACCAGTATGTCCCCGGGGCTCGGCCCACCCAGTCTCTGGAGTGAGACTCTGGGTTAGGGCGTTCTAATCACCTGTAAAAGCACACTGGACAGGTATATAGAACATGCGAAAAAATGACCATAACAAGCGTTCTAATCACCTGTAAATGCGGACTGGACAGGTGTAAAGAACACGTGTAAAATGTACTATTGACACTTGAAAAAAGCAAGTGAAAAATAATAACGCGTCCAAGTCACCTGTAAACGCTTTTTATAAATAGTTTTTGTATTTTTATCACCTATAAACGAACACTGGACAAGTGAAAAAAATAACGTCTACAAAAAAAATGACATTTGACAGTTAAAAATGATAATTATAAGTGGTTAAAACCTGTTCCGGGTTAGACGATTTGAACCTGCTGTCATCAGTATGCTGCTACTGGAGCGCGCGGGTCTTCATTGCGACCATGCCAGGACTACTGCTAGGAGATGAGTTTCCTAATTTTGAGGCCGAAACCACTAACGGCAAAATTAAATTCCACGATTTTTTGGGTGACTCGTAAGTAATTTTAAAGGCTGATATGACATCGATTGAAATCACGTGTTGGCATTTTGGAAGATACTACCTGAGATTCCTGTTTTCCGTTATATAATTGATGTTCTCTTTTCGATTTCACTATATCATTTGCATTCAATAAGGCACCTGTTTCTAAAGACATTAGCCCTGAATCATTCACTTGTAAAAATAAAGGTTTAGTATAGTTTGGCAAAGGTCGTAAGGTTGATTATGCTGATAGCTGTCATGTCCTACTGTACTTTCAAACTGTGTTGGTGTGAATTTGAATCTGATACCTAACGTTATTGGGTATAGCGAGGATGCGTTGGCATCAATTTTTTTCGTAGATATAATAATAAACAGCTATTCTCCCCCTATTTGAATAATATTTAGACATGTATCTTTACTTATGGTCTGTGGTTTTATTTGATCTAGGCCAGTTGGTTGTGTCAGTCTAACTAGGTTGAGACGTCAGAAAAAAACTGCTTGCTTGCAGCTCAAATCATTTGTTCTCTAAACCCACTCAATGAAAACGCTGACAACACTGAAATGTCAGTTGCTGCAACAAGACAAGATCTCTGTGGGCACACTTAAGGCCGCCTATATTTTTATTCTTGGTTCTTTTCATGATCAAATAAATCTTTAGGCTGCTTGGCATAATCGGGTTTAATATCAACATGTTTTATTAAATTGTATTAAACATTTCATTATTTCTTACTCTAAAAAAACAATAGTGCTCAAATAATGTATGCAATGCAAAGACAAACTGTATTAAAAATCCAGTATTTTACAATTGGCTCAACAAGCAGCCAGGGCCAGGCGTGTACTGATGCATAGAATGGAAGTGTTTTGAGTACAGCACCAAAATAGTAGGGTGGTTAAGCTGATAAATCGTTCACTTTTTGATAAAAGCACCACATTTGGCAGAAATGCAGATTTATGTACCCTGAAAATGTGATGGACAGAGGAAGATACAGAGAGATGGAGAGATTAGTAGGGGCCTAGCATAGGAATGTCAGCCTTTCTGCCCCGCTGCTCCTGTGTTTCTGTTTTAGTGGAAGCTGTAAAATTTGACTCAATCGTTCACTTTGTGATAAAAGCACCATATTTGGTACAGAGGTAGATTTAGGTACCTTGAAAAGATCTAGATATGGAGCCACCCCAGATTTGGTCCTTGGGGCTGTGGTTGCCATCTTACAAAATGCCCCACGACTGTAACATGAGTTTACAATTCAGAAGGACTGTTTGAGGTAAAGGCACCAAATTTGCCACAGAGCTAGATTTATGGACCCTGCAAAGATTTAGATATGGAGTCACCACAGATTTGGCCCCTGGGAGCTGTGGCAGCCATTTTACTAAATTACTACAGACTGACCCACTATTTCACAAACCTTTAATCTACAGTGCATTCAGAAAGTATTCAGACCACTTTACTTTTTCCACATTTTGTTACATTACAGCCTTATTCTAAAATGGATTAAATCGTTTTTCCCCCTCATCAATCTACACACAATACCCCATAATGACAAAGCAAAAGCAGGTTATTAGACATTTTTGCAAATGTATAAAAATAAACTGAAATATCACATTTACTGAAGTATTCAGATCCTTTACTCAGTACTTTGTTGTAGCACCTTTGGCAGCGATTACAGTCTCGATTATTCTTGGGTATGACGCTACAAGCTTGGCACACCTGTATTTGGGGAGTTTCTTCCATTCTTCTCTGCAGATCCTCTCAAGCCCTGTCAGGTTGGATGGAGAGCGTCGCTGCACAACTAAACTCATCAAAAGAATAAACGTCCTCTCGCGGTCAACTGCGTTTATTTTCAGCAAACTTAACATGTGTAAATATTTGTATGAACATAACAAGATTCAACAACTGAGACATAAACGGAACAAGTTTCATAGACATGTGACTAACAGAAATGAAATAATGTGTCCCTGAACAAAGTGGGGGTCAAAAAACTAAGTCAGTATCTGGTGTGGCCACCAGCTGCATTAAGTACTACAGTGCATCTCCTCCTCATGGACTGCACCAGATTTGCCAGTTCTTATTGTGAGATGTTACCCCACTCTTCCACCAAGGCACCTGCAAGTTCCCGGACATTTCTGGGGGGAATGGCCCTAGCCCTCACCCTCCGATCCAACAGGTCCCAGACGTGCTCAATGGGATTGAGATCCGGGCTCTTCGCTGGCCATGGCAGAACACTGACATTCCTGTCTTGCAGGAAATCATTCACAGAAAGAGCAGTATGTCTGGTGGCATTGTCATGCTGGAGGTCCATGTCAGGATGAGCCTGCAGGAAGGGTACCACATGAGGGAGGAGGATGTCTTCCCTGTAACGCACAGCATTGAGATTGCCTGCAATGACAATAAGCTCAGTCCGATGATGCTGTGACACACCGCCCCAGACCATGACGGACCCTCCACCTCCAAATCGATCCCGCTCCAGAGTACAGGCCTTGGTGTAACGCTCATTCCTTCGACGATAAACGCAAATCCGACCATCACTCCTAGTGAGACAAAACCGCGACTCGTCAGTGAAGAGCACTTTTTGCCAGTCCTGTCTGGTCCAGCGACGGTGGGTTTGTGCCCATAGGCGACCTTGTTGCCGGTGATGTCTGGTGAGGACCTGCCTTACAACAGGCCTACAAGCCCTCAGTCCAGCCTCTCTCAGCCTAATGCGGACAGTTTGAGCACTGATGGAGGGATTGTGCTTTCCTGGTGTAACTCGGGCAGATGTTGTTGCCATTCTGTACCTGTGTACTGGATGTACCAAACCTGTGCAGTTGTCGTTGCCATCCTGTACCTGTCCCGCAGGTGTGATGTTCGGATGTACCAATCCTGTGCAGGTGTTGTTACACGTGGTCTGCCACTGCGAGGACGATCAGCTGTCCATCCTGTCTCCCTGTAGCATTGTCTTAGGCGTCTCACAGCACGGACATTGCAATTTATTGCCCTGGCCACATCTGTAGTCCTCATGCCTCCTTGCAGCATGCCTAAGGCACGTTCACGCAGATGAGCAGGGTCCCTGGGCATCTTTCTTTTGGTGTTTTTCAGAGTCAGTAGAAAGGCTTCTTTTAGTGTCCTAAGTTTTCATAACTGTGACCTTAATTGCCTACCGTCTGTAAGCTGTTAGTGTCTTAACGACCGTTCCACAGGGGCATGTTCATTAATTGTTTATGGTTCATTGAACAAGCATGGGAAACAGTGTTTAAACCCTTTACAATGAAGATCTGTGAAGTTATTTGGATTTATAGTTATAGTTTATATTCAGGTCTCTCCAGAGATGTTCAATCGGGTTGAAGTCCAGGCTCTGTCTGGGCCACTCTAGGACATTCAGAGACTCCTGCGTTGTCTTGGCTGTGTGCTTAGGGTTTTTGTCCTGTTGGAAGGTGAACCTTCGCCCCAGTCTGAGGTCCTGCGCCCTCTGGGGCGAAGGTTTTCATCAAGGATCTCTCTGTACTTTGCTCCGTATATCTTTCCCTCAATCCTGACTAGTCTCCCGGTCCCTGCAGCTGCAAAACATTCCCATAGCATGATTCTGCCACCACCATCCTCCAGATGCTTTGCATTCAGGCCAAAAAGTTCAATCTTGGTTTCATCAGACCAGAGAATCTTGTTTCTCATCGTCTGATAGTCCTTTAGGCAACTCTGAGCAGGCTGTCATGTTTCTTTTAATGAGGAGTGGCTTCCGTCTGGCCACTCTACCATAAAGGCCTGATTGGTGGAGTGCTGCAGAGATGGTTGTCCTTCTGGAAGATTCTCCCATTTCCACAGAGGAACTCTTGAGCGCTGTCATACAGACAATCAGGTTCTTGGTCACCTCTCTGACCCAGGCCCTTCTCCCCCGATTGCTCAGTTTGGCCGGACGGCCAGCTCTAGGAAGAATCTTGGTGGTTCCAAAGGCCATCATCCCAGAGTCGCCTCTTCACTGTTGACGTTGAGACTGGTGTTTTGCGGGTATTATTTAAGGAAGCTGCCAGTTGAGGACTTGTGAGGAGTCTGTTTCTCAAACTAGACACTCTAATGTACTTGTCCTCTTGCTCAGTTGTGCACCGGGGCCTCCCACTCCTCTTTTTATGCTGGTTAGAGACAGTTTGCACTGTTCTGTGAAGGGAGTAGTACACAGCATTGTACGAGATCTTCAGTTTCTTGGCAATTTCTCGCATGGAATAGCCTTCATTTCTCAGAACAAGAATAGACTGACAAGTTTCAGAAGAAAGGTCTTTGTTTCGGAACATTTTGTGTCTGTAATCGAACCCACAAATGCTGATGCTCCAGATACTCAACTAGTCTAAAGAAGGCCAGTTTTATTGCTTCTTAAATCAGGACAACAGTTTTCTGCTGTGGTAACATAATTGCAAAAGGGTTTTCTAATGATCAATTAGTCTTTTAAAATGATAAACTTAGATTAGCTAGCACAACGTGCCATTGGAACACAGGAGTGATGGTTGCTGATAATGGGCCTCTGTACGCCTATGTAGATATTCCATAAAAAACAGCCGTTTCCAGCTACAATAGTCATATACAACATTAACAATGTCTACACTGTATTTCTGATCAATTTGATGTTATTTTAATGGACAAAAAATGTGCTTTTCTTTCTAAATCAAGGACATATCTAAGTGACCCCAAACTTTTGAACGGTAGTGTATGTAAATAAGCTATTTCTGTTTTGTATTTTTAATAAATGTGAAAATATTTCCCCCAAAATGTTTTCGCTTTGTCATTATGAAGTATTGTGTGTAGATTGATGAGGGGGGAAATTTATTTAGTCAATTTTAGAAAAAGGCTGTAACATAACAAAATGTGGAAAAAGAGAAGTCGTCTGAATACTTTCCAAATGCACTGTATAAAAGTCATGGCTTATACTTCTTTGACTTTTGTAAAAGTCATGGCCTATACTTATTGGCCTGAATCGGTTTAAAATGTTTAACACAGTACAATATAATGAGTACATAGGGAAATACAGCAGTTATCTTTTGTAGGAAAAATAATATTTCTGAGACTGTGTATCGGAGGTGAGTTAGAACGCTCTATAGATGAGGTAGCCCTGCCTGCGACAACCAGCTTCGGCCCAGAACAGAATATTATTTTGGTCTACTGGTTAAGACGTTGGGTTCCTGAGAAAATGGCTACTAAAGCTACTTTGCAATGCAAGGAGCAAATACACTAACTTCAGCTGTACCTGGGAAAATATCCCCAACCATTGAGTTGGAATAGTTCACAATTGCTGTGGACAACAAATCTCTCAAGCTGTAATATATTTATTTCAACCAATTTCATGATCAGAAGTATGACCCACTAGTTTTTCTACTTGCATTTGAATATGTTCTGCTATTTCAACAAAGTAAAGGCTATGCCACAGTTGGGTATGCCATGGACTTCTGGTGGTGACTGAGGCAGCATCGGGTAAATGTGTCCTTACTGCTCCCTAAGGGACCTCTAACAGTGAAGGGACCTCTAACAGTGATGGCTCCCTATCTAAATATTTTCAGGATATATAAATTGAACTCTGCCAAATTTGGTGTTTATCAACAACAACAACAAAAATGACTTAGTAACTACAATATTGTGTTACCAACAGTGGCCATTTTGTAAGATACCTGCCATGGCTCCCAGGGGCCAAATATGTGGTGGCTACATATCTTAATCTTTTCAGAGTCAATAAATCTAGCACCGTGACTAATTTGTTGCCTTTTCGTCAAAGCAGTACTTCTGAATTGTAACATAGTGTTACAGTCGAGGGCCATTTTGAAAAAGGGCTGCCACGCCCCTCAGGACGCAAATATGTGGTGACTCCATATCTAAATCTTTACAAGGTACCTAAATCTACCTCTGTACCAAATGTGGTGCGTTTATCACAAAGTGAACGATTGAGTCATATTTTACAGCTTAGCTGCTCCACTAAAACAGAAACACAGGAGCAGGGAGACAGAAAGGCTGACATTCCTATGCTAGGCCCCTACTAATCTCTCCATCTCTCTGTATCTTCCTCTCTCTCCCTCTGTCCATCACTCCCCACCTCTCTCTGTAGCTGGGGTATCCTGTTCTCCCACCCCCGTGACTACACCCCTGTCTGCACCACAGAGCTGGGCCGAGCAGCCAAACTCAGTGACGAGTTCAGCAGGCGCAACGTGAAGATGATCGCCCTGTCCATTGACAGTCTGGAGGATCACCGTGGCTGGACCAAGGTATAGGCTGTTCCCAAATGGCACCCTACTCCCTTTATAATGCACTACTTTTGACCAGGTCAAAAGGGAATAGGGTGCCATTTGGGACACCCAGTTTTGAGTGTGTAAACCAATGACCAGTGTTTAGTAATGGACGGCTGTGCTGTGGTCCTGTAGGACATCTTGGCCTACAACGATGAGGAGTCTGGCTGTGCGTTCCCCTTCCCCATCATAGCAGACAATCAGAGGGAGCTGGCAGTGGCCCTGGGCATGCTGGACCCAGATGAGAAGGACAAGGACGGCATGCCCCTCACTGCCCGCTGTGTGAGTGTCAAAACATGCATGCACACACACCTACACAGGTACAGACAAACAAAATACACACACTCTCAGCCACATTTTCTCTCGCTTTCTTCCTGTCAGTATCTCTCTCTACCGGTTCTCAGTTTCGGGTAAGTCATTGCCCACCATGAGATCGTCCTCTTTCTGGTGCTCTATTTTCCATAAACATTACTTATTCATGCTGATGCAAACAGCCTACCTTCACTGGCTAGTATGAGTTAACTACCCCTCCCCCCAAGCCCCACCACCCCGTCTGGCAAAAACACTCACTACCTCAGCCCCTTGCTGCATGATGTAATCTTTTTATATGAATCAGTGAGGGTGATATCACTGCATGATGGCTGCCTGTTTGTGAACACAGCCCTTATCTGCTACACTCTCTCACTCTGTCACACACACACACACTTTCTCGCCTGCTAACCATTTGCCATGTGAGTAAATGCATCCCCAGTGGTGTAAAGTACTTAGGTAAAAATACTTGAAAGTACTACTTAAGTAGTTTTTTGGGGTATCTAATAATATTAATAAAAAAATAATATTTTTTTTACTCCATACAGTTTCCCCGACACCCAAAAGTACTTGTTATATGATGAATGCTTAGCAGGACAGGAAAATGTTCCAATTCACACAAGTCTGATCTGATCTGGCACTCACTAAATATAAATGCATCGTTTGTAAATTATACATTTTAAAAACAAGAAAATGGTGCCATCTGCTTTGCTTAATATAAGGAATTTTAAATTATTTATACTTTTACTTTTGATACTTAAGTACATTTAGAACCAAATACTTTTAGACTTTCACTCAAGTAGTATTTTACTGGGTGACTTTTACTTGAGTAACTTTCTATTAAGGTATCTATACTTTTACTCAAGAATTACAGTTGGGTAGTTTTTCCACCACTGCTCAGCCCCTACCTGCCTAATGCCATCCCACCAAAGTGTGACATGTTTTTATGTCTCAGGTTTTTGTGATTGGCCAAGACAAGAAGCTGAAGCTGTCCCTGCTCTACCCTGCCACAACGGGGCGTAACTTTGATGAGATCCTGAGAGTGGTCGACTCCCTTCAGCTCACAGCAAAGAACCGGGTGGCCACCCCTGCTGATTGGCAGGTCAGTCAGCCAATCCCTGTTAAGCTCTATAGCCTGACAGTAGAATTTGCAGCATCCTTCAGGAAGTATTATCAGTCAAATATAAATGGAAGCTTGAGTTACCCAATAGACAATCAGGTAACATCATCATTCATCACACAACTATTTTTATTGTTCTCCAAACACTTAGAATCTATTGTCAGTCCAATATCAATTGGCATGCCACTTATGCCCATTTCTATTTTCTCTGCTAACTCCCCTTCTCATTCCCTCTCTCTGTCTAGCCTGGTGAGCGCGTGATGGTTCCTCCAAACATCCCTGAGGAGGAGGCAGCAGCCATGTTCCCTGCAGGGGTCTACACCAAAGAGCTACCTTCAGAAAGGAAGTACCTGCGCTACACACCTCAGCCATGAGGGGCAGCAGAGGATCACACCTATAGTCACACAGCCTCCCACATTTACATTTACATTTAAGTCATTTAGCAGACGCTCTTATCCAGAGCGACTTACAAATTGGAACGTTCATACATATTCATCCTGGTCCCCCCGTGGGGAATGAACCCACAACCCTGGCGTTGCAAGCGCAGGGAGGGAGATGATGAGGACAATGAAAGGGATTGCCATTCTCCTTACGATGGTGGAGTGCCGATCATATCACAGATTGACTGGTAGCATTTTGCTGATAATATGGTGTCAGGACGTGTTCTTGTTGCATTTGTTGTAGTACTCGCATGTTCAAAGACACATAGCTGACAACTCAATTTATTGAGTTGAATGTGCAGTTGTCAGGTTTAAGATGTATTAAATACTTTGGACAGGTGTGCTGCCTTACTTCTAATAGTGAGACGATTAATAAAATGCCTTCAACAGCAACACAGCCTTTAGTTTCAAGGTGTTGGGTTCGAGTCCCGGTTGGGGCTAACCCTGAATTTGCTAAAATAACAGTCTCAGCCCGCCGCCACGAGAGACTATATGTGACATAGCTGGACAGAAATAAATCAAATACAGGTCTGGTTGGTCCAGGATGTTCTGCCATTGGGTCTGGACGTGAACCAGTCCTGTTAACTCAGCTGTGTGGGATTTGAGCATTCCTCTGTGTCACCAGGGCAACAGAGGAGATTATGGTCTTTGATCCTGTACAGCACAGGGAACAGGAACACACATTCCTCTACGGCCTGCTTGGACAGCAGGAGACAGAGAGGTTAGAGATGTGATAAGAGGAGATCAGAGAAATAATGTTTGTGATAGAGAGATCAAAGAGAGGACATGAGATAGGGATTCATGATAGCAAATAGGCCTAGGTGTGAAAAAGTGACATTGGGCACAATTTCAAATTCTTATAAACTTGCATAATATTTCAAGATGACTGTTTTATTGCTTTTCACAGGCTGACTTTCTGTCAGTGCCTTTTGAACTCTTCAGTGTCCTGTGGATGGTACTGTAGGTCATATTAGATTTTCAGGCCAGGACTTCACATCTTAAAAACTGGAAAATTGCATTCATTTCCTACATCTTCCCCCATGCGTCAACTCAAGATGGATAGTGTTACCACCATTTTGCATTTGATAAATCACGTTCGAGTTCAGACTCTTTTCTCCTAATCGGTGTATTGGGTATCTGGGTCCAGCTGATTTTTGGAATCAACTCATTTGGGGTGTCTGATATCATAGTCGTATCCACAGTCTCTACTTGATATTGCATTCAGTGTAATCCAACCTCGGTGTTGGGATTACTGTCTGCTATTTCAACCGGTTAGACAGTGGCACCTCTTGGTTCTCAGTCAGTCATTCATAAGGGCCATGTACTCCCTCTGGTGGACATGGAGGCGCAGGAACACAGAGTGCTTCTTCCTGTAAAAGCTAAGAGAGAGAACACAGTTCCTCTAGTCAGATACTAGAACATTATAAAAACATTATTAGAATGACATCATTAGAACAAAATTACAAACTGACCTGATAAAAAATATACTTTCATATATCAGTAGTGATGTTTCCAACATTAATGTTAATTCATCATTGTACCCAGCACATGCCTCCAGCACAACCCACAGATGTTTTACCAATGAAACCCAACACTGATGCAGGCCAGTCTCTCTTCTCACCTCCAGAGCTCGTGGTCAGGCTGAACAACTTTTCCCACTTTGGCCATTTTCTCCATCGCCTCCTAAAACATGCATTCATAAACCAAGCAGTGATCAATAAATCATACACATTGAGTTTTGATCTGGAGAGCTGAGGTCGAGAACAGCCCATGACCTGGTTTGAAAAGGGAAGGCTCAACTGTCTATGAAGTTTGTGACATACAGTACATAGGCAGTACAATTCTCCTTTCCTGCCCTTATAGTTATCCTTCTGTATAAGCTCTATAGTTCACACTGCCCTGTCATCCCTAGTCCGTCATCCCTAGCTCAAATCCTCAGACAGCACCAACTGCATGAGCAGTTATGACTCCAAAGGTGCGACCCAGTCCAAACAATAATGGGTGGGCCACTACCCGGTGTTCAGAGGTATGCTGCTGAATGCCACAGAGCAACACCCCCAGAGCCCTCTCTTTAGATAGCTATCTAGCCACCTCCATGTCATCTCACCAGACTTTGCACAAGTCTCCTCCTTGAGACACAGCAAGGGAATCTATGCATTTCTCCTTTACCTTAGTTCCTCTCCAGTAGATGGTAGTATGGAGTCAGGAATGAGCTGCTATGATGTCGAACTAAATATTCTACTGCTGTGTTTATTGTGTATGTGTGTGTTCTGCACTCACCAGTATGGAGCTATAATCATGGGAAGCACAGGCACCTAGGACTGCTGCTCCCACCAACACAGCCTCTGTCTGGGCAGGAAGCACCAAGGGCAACCCTGAGGAGACAACACGCAGTATTGTTACATCCCTTTATAAGCACTCTCTCAAGATATTTTACAAATAAGGAATTAATAGGGGTGTTTAACTCACTCTCTTCATAATGAGAAATATACATTTCTAAATAATCATTCAGAAGCTCAACTGAAATAATCTAGGTCAGTTTTCAGTGGGGGTGTTTCTCAAGTTCAGGTTAGGTACAACTTCCCGTTTCACACGTTTTACAGCTGCTGGACACAAACTAGATCACCCTCCATCACCCACCTGTGGCATTGGCGTGAATCTGCACATAAAGAGGATTCTTACTCAACCCCCCACACAGGAAGAGGGTTGTGATGTCATGTCCTGCCTGTGTCATGGCCTCTAGGATATGCTGGGTGCCCAGCTGAAAGGAGAGAGGCAGGAGGGGATTGTTGCGATATAAAACCAATCAATTAATCTAATTAGTTTATAAAGCCCCTTTTACAACTTACAGGGAGGACGTACTCCTCTGGCTATCATAACCACACACAATCATTTAGGATAGGATAATCTAGGTACATATTTCAAGTAATGTGTGACATGTTTATATTAAATTGTAGTATTCAAGCTTTTTGGGGTTTCAGAAAAGCGCTATGGATTATTAGTTGTGAAACTCACAGCCAGTGCCTGTACAGTAGCAAGGTAAAGCAGGGCCAGGTCATCCAGGGTCTGGGACAATGGCAGCCCAACCACCTATACACACACAGAGCACCTTCAGTACCACTTAGAAAAGCTTTGTTGGGCATTCATAAAGGATTCATAAGATCTAAATAGATGCTTCACAAATCATTTATAAGCAAAGTCATACAGGTCTGTCATTTTGACACTTTGGCTTAAAAGCCTTCATTGGCTTTTATATCGTGTGATGACATTTGTTTCTGAATGATTTCTGAGCTCAGAGGGTCAGAGCCCTAGCCTGGTCCCAGATCGGTTTGTGCTGTCTTCAAATCAAATACCAATAAAATAAAAAGTATTTGTCAACGGGTGTAGTCTTTACCGTGAAATACTTGCTTACAAGCCCTTCCCAACGACGCAGTTTTAAAAAAAATATTATAAAAAATGTTTTCACAAGAATTAAGCTATCTATATACAGGTATTACCAGTACCAGTTCAATGTGTAGGGGTTCCAGGTATTTGAGGTAAATATGTACATAAAAAGCAGGGTGACTAGGCATCAGAATAGATAATAATAATAGTAAAAATAAAGACTAGAGTAGTGGCAGCATATGATGTGTGTGAAAGTGTGTATGTGTGTGTTGCCAACTCCTATTGTCATTGTCCTTGCCCAATGATGATAAGACTAGGCAAGATAGCATAAACAGATCTGGGAGCAGTATATCAGAGCCCTGAGCCAGAGGTGGTCTCTCCTCACCGCGCCCCTCAGAGTGGGGTCTGCCAGGGGGGAGCGGTTGCCATGAAAGTCTGGCCAGACGTGGAGGCTGGAGGCCAGCAGCTCTACGGGAGCCCCCAGGTCTTTAGCCATGGAGGACAGGTGTCTGTTCAGGTAACTGTAGATATGCTCCCCACTGCAGGGAAATATAGGTGATATGTTACACTTTTTGAAACCTACTTTGTATTATGTTGCTGATTGACAGTTCTTTGTGTAGAAAGGTGGTTTCTGATTGGGAATTTATTTTGTAAAGTGTATCAAGTAATTGACTTCTCAGCTGCTATTGGAACTATGTAATGCCTTCGAGCAATAGTAAATCAATCATTTTCTCACAACAGAAGACGGCACAAAAATGTAAAAATGTTTACGAGCGAGAAAAACTGGTTTTCCCATTGCCCAAGAAGTTTGTCAATTGACATGCCAGGACAGGTGATAACAGACAGTTACACTGTGCTCTTAGTAGGTTAGTGTGTTCATATGGATTCTGATCATTCTGGGCCTACATATCTGGATAGAGTATGCGGTTCATATTAAGTGTGTATTCTGTACTATTCCATGTGAAATGTATGTTGTTGTTTCAATGGATATGATTTTGCTGTAAATAGCTGACCCTTTCACCGCCTGCTCCTGTAGCTGGGGGTAGGCTACATGACCTTTCACCACATGGTCAATCTGAGGTAGGAGAAAAAAAGATACATTATGGTTTTGTGGATCTGGTTTGAGCAACCCTAGTCATCGAGGCTTACTGTGTTAGACAGTTCTCAGTGTATAATGCATATGTAGCAGATTACTTCAGGTCACAGTTCACACATGGACAAAGTCACAATTACAGGGTTGAGGCAATGCTGGTTTTCTTTCTCTCCTTCTGAGCAGGAGACTGAGACACCAGGTGTATGGGTTCTTGGGCCAATCGGTGACATGAATTGATCAATTAACTACTGGGTAGAGAAGAAAAAGCAGCAGTTCTGCAGGGCCATAGACCAGTAGTTGAATAGGCCTGGTCTAGTAGAGTAGGACCCAGGGGAGCAGAGCTGAACTGACCAGTCTTCCAGTAGCACTCTGTCCTCCCTCGTTGAGCCACAACTCAGGCACCATGCCGGACAGGTACGGTCCCCACACACCCGGTACAAACAGGGGCCCCTGGCTGATCTGAACACATGGGGACAGAATAACACATAGAGGCTTCAACACAGCATCAGGCCCCCTCACCTCCCCCTACTAGAGCTAGATGTTAAAGCTCATGACACTAGACTCCAGCTGAAGGATTCAAGAGGTTGCAGCAGGTCAGGGTCTACCCCTCATGATTGGTCACCAGGAAGGACTGCTGACGAATGGCATTGCAATACTATTCGCCATGCTAGATAAACATACTTGGCTAAGATGCAACCTGGGTTGTGGGTTGGATTCCTGCATGGGCCCCACATACTTAATATGTCTGTCACTGTCAATGTTCTGTAAGTCACTTTAGATCAAATTTGCTAAGTGGCACATATTATATTATATGACAACAAGAGCTGTTTAAGTCTAACCAACTCACCGCCATGTGACAGGAAGATGTTCCACAGATCATGGCCATGCGTGACGTGATTGGCTGGTCCTCACAGGGCAGGGAGAACCCCCTCACGTCTGCACCAATCACACCTGGAACCACAAAACACACCATATTCTCATTATTTACATGGTTAAAAATGTGGGTAGGTCATGTACCAAGAACATTTGTACAATTACATTTCTGTCAAGTACAATATGTTGTGGAAAAAATGTATTTCTCAAATCCCCTGCCTACTTGACATTTCCACTACGTTTTGACCTTTTGCAAAGTTCACTGAGAATACCCAAAACACATGTATAAAAACAAAATAAAAAAATGATTCTAAGTTGTTCCTGCCATAACCTGCCCGTTGGAAGCTGTGCACAAGGCTTCTACTTATTCTCTTTTTATCACTAAGAACACATTGGTTTGACAAGCAGAATAAAACATCCTTTATGATTCCAAAACATGGGTTTTATAATAGCCAATGGGGAGAACTGGGCCACAAAATGGAGGATTGTTAAATCAGTATCTTCACTCTTTGAAGTGGGTCTGTAACCTCCATGGTGGAATATAGTGTTGACATTTACTGCTGGGATAATGTTTGCCAAGCTGGTTCTAGTTTTAAATGTTGGAGGAGGTGGGGAAGAGGAGTCACACAGAGGTGAAGGAGCAGAGTGCATGTACATGTCTGACATGTACAAAAGTTTAGAACAGCACGGAGAGCTTTAAACTTTCACGTTTGACCCCATGCAATTGTAATCAGCAGAGGTCCCAGCAGGAGTCAAAAGTCGAAGTTCATGAGCAGTTTAACTGCCTAAACGAAACCAGATGACCATGGTCTGGTTAGGTGACTCATCCAGGTGATGATAATAAACTCAAACAAACTGAGCTGCTCATAAAAACATCTTCAGTTGTAATCTATATTTTTATTATATTCTCATCTATAAATTGTTAGCGGCAATATGAAGCACCAGTGGTATTCGCAAAAACTATTTTGTGACTACAAATAAAAAAACAGGAGGCCCTTGGAATGAGTGTCTACCTAGGCCTCCAGCGTGGGCATCGATGAGGGAGGCTCCCACTGCGGTGCCCGTGTCCAGCCCCAGTTCGGCTGCAGCTTCTTGGGTAAGGCCTTCTCCCACTGGGCTCCCTGGACAGCAGGTCACACTGCCTAGGTGGGTGTGGAGAAACACACATTGGCTGCAGAGAACAACCACAGGTAGGTACTCCCATTGAGAAACCAAAACCAACCAGTGCTGAGTTTGGTATTTCTTATTTATCTTTAATTTATCCAGGAAAACTCCCTTGATGTTGAAAACCGGTTCACTCTGCTCACCTATTTTGGAATGGTCGTTTTCCAGTAAGTCCTCCAAACCAATGGCTGTCCAGAAGCTGGTGTCCCATTTTTCTGTGGGGCAATAGGTCCACTTACAGACCACAGTACATAAGGACCTGAAGGATAAGGGAGAATCTGTCTGATACACACACTGGGACTGGTCAAGATACACAAACACGCACACACATAAACCCCTCCTACCCCTCTCTCCTTCTGTTCTAAAGCTTACCTGGCCAGAGAAGCTGTGGCTTTCCAGGACAAGAAGTCAGGGAGGTCCAGAAAGTGGGCAGCGTCCCTCCAGCATGTCGCTCTCAGGTTCTGACCAAAGAATTATGGGTAGGGGGAAAATTACATAAAAACAGGGCAATAAACCTCAGCACTAGCCAATCAGCGGTGTCCAACAATAAAACTGTCTGTTGACTTATAGTGGGTGACCTCTAACCTCTTTTAGCCAGAGCAGCTTGGGGGGCTGCATCTCTGGTGACATTACCCCTCCCACCCTGCTCAGGACCCTGTGGCCAGTGCTGGTGATGCGTGCAGCCTGCTCTGCAGCGCGATGGTCCATCCACATCACCACGTTCCTCTCAGCCTCACCTACACACAGGGTAACAGAGAGGGGAGGAGACATTTTGACAAATACGTAGTTGAAACGTTGGACTCAATAACACTGTGAGCATTCAACAGTGTTAGAGTATTCTATCTATTTTTAATAATTCTCTCACTCACCATCCTGGTTGACAGCTACAGGCTGAAAGTTCTGGTCCAGGACCACTAGGGAACAGGTGGCATCAAAACCTACCCCTCTGACCTGATTCCTCTGCACTCCCTGGGTCACTTTCTGTCATAGGAATATGGTGTTGGTTACATGTTGATGTTTATGTTTTGTATTGCTGCTAAATATGAGAAAACATTGCAAAACTGCAAAAAGTATTCAAAAAGGTCTTAGAGTTAGACATCATACTAATCTACGCCAATAATTAAAGAAATTCCAAGAGAGTACATCACTTTGCAGAGCACTTTAGTCACACCTGAACACAGTCTCTAACACCTACCCGGACTGTGCTACAGCACTTAGCCCAAATGTCAGTGGATGACTGGACATAATGGTCTGAGTGAGGTTTCCAGATGGTGACCATCTCCTCTGCAGTGGTCTTTACTTGGCCCTCCCTGGTGACTAGAGCAGCCCTCACACTGGCTGTCCCCACGTCCACCCCCACATAGTACCACTCTACTGAGTCCGACCCAGCCATGTAAAACACCTGCAGGACAGAGAGAGCGGAATCATTAAAAATAGATCACTGGTGAAGAAGGTTTTTATGACATGTCTAGGGATCTGTTTTTAGACATGCATATAGGTTATGGTCTAAAAGATTAAATCAAAACATACAAACCTATTGTGTTTCTCTAAAAAATATATATAAGAAATAGTCAAGGTATGTTACTTTCTAAATGTAATCCGTTACAGTTACATGTCCAAAATTGTAATCAGTAATGTCACTTTCGGATTACCCAAAATCAGTAACGTAATCTAATTACATTCCGTTACTTTTAGATTACTTTCCCCTTAAGAGGCATTAGAAGACAAAAATGTATGTTACCAATTGAACGACATCTATTGCAGGATAAATCAATGTTAAAGTTTACATAGCTGGCCATTTATGGACGTTAAATTCTACTTTATGGGTTGGTTATGTAGGCTTCTTCTAACCCATCGCTTTCTACTACATATAATAATACGATTAAATTATATCTTTACATTAAAAAACCAAAGTCTATCAGAATTCGAGTCATCCCAATAAATGTTATATCCCTTGATCTTCAAGAATAGGACTTGCACACTTAAACAGCATGGCTACCATTGCATTCTGCAGCGATACGCCATTCCATCTAGTTTGCGCTTAGTGGGACTATCAGTTGTTTTTCAACAGGACAATGACCAAACACACCTCCAGGCTGTGTAAGGGCTATTTGACCCAGAAGGAGAGTGATGGAGTGCTGCATCAGATGACCTGGCCTCCACAATCATCCGACCTCAACCCAATTGAGATGGTTTGGGATGAGTCGGACCGCAGAGTGAAGGAAATGCAGCCAACAACTACTCTGCATATGTGGGAATTCCTTCAAGACTGTTGTAAAAGCATTCCAGGTGAAGCTGGTTGAGAGAATGCCAAGCGTGTTCAAAGCTGTCATCAAGGTAAAAGGTGGCTACTTTGAAGAATCTAAAATATATTTTGATTTGTTAACACTTTTTTGGTTACTACATGATTCCATATGTGTTATTTCATAGTCTTGATGGCTTCACTATTATTCTACAATGTAGAAAATTGTAAAAATAAAGAAAAACTCTTAAATGAGTAGTTGTGTCCAATCTTTTGACTGGTACTGTATATATATATATATATAATTTATGAGTCCAAAATTGGATGTAGCAAAGTACAGATTGCCCCTTAAGTCTATAAAAAGTGTGCGAGTTTGAGCACGTGTCCATTAGGCTTATGTTTTTTGTTTATCAGCATGAATTAGATTGAGCAATAAAAGCCCCATTTATATTCCATAGGCTGGGATCCCCACTATGCAGCTGTTGCATGAGCGCATTTTTCACAGTCTGTCCACTGGCTTCAAAAACGATGATTGATAGGCAGCTTAAACTTCTTGAATTGAACCATTATTGGGTTCAAATACACATTTAGATTTGTGAACAGCCATCCACAACAACCAGAATCCGTAAGGCGCAAATAGCTAAATGAGCGAGCAGGATTCACATCAATGCACTGTGTAGATATCAATAATAAGTGGCATCCGTATCGCCGTAGACTACACCACTGCTGTCATCCTTCCCTCCAAGCGTTTATTCAAGTTGGATCATCTTTGGATGCCGACAGCAGTCGCACCATTGGAAGACATAACTTGGACTGTAGCCTACAAAAACCTATTCCTGCTCTTTTCCCGCGATCCATCAAACCCATTTGGTGTGTCATCATAGTAGTCTCTGACTTCTGGTCAGACTCGCTCAACTGGAACAAATTAAAATGTTCGCCTTTTTTCAATGGTGTTTTGAATGTCATTGGAAAACAGAGAAGTGTCAGATTTTTTTTTCGCAAACATCCTTTCTGAATTTAAATGTAATCCTCGAAGTAATCCTCGTTTTTCAAAAGTATCTGTAACCCAATTACAATATTTTTGCTGGTAATGTAACGGATTACAGTTACCGTTTTTGTAATCCTTCACATGTAACGGATTACATGTAATTCGTTACTTCCCAACCCTGGAAATAGTGTACTACGCATAAAACAGTATAGATAGCTATTCACTAGCAACGGGATCATGTCGCTTTCCTGTTGATAGAGTGTGAAAGTACTAAAAGCATTGCACTATGCGTGAGTGATCGTTGAAGTGATACAATGTTGCTTTTACATTTTTTGGAATCAATTTGTTATATATAATTCCGGTCTCGGTTCAGTCTGCTACATTTGATAATTCATGGTGTAAAAAGCGACTCGCTAAACATTTGATTGAAACAGGGTCAACCCGACACGAAACTTTAACAACTTGCTCGATACATTACCTGACCTCCAAGATCACAATTTATGTCGATAACTTCCACGAAATCACTCTTTGATGATTAGCGAAATGTACTTTGATTTCCAACGGAACGCGTTAGTGTCCAAAAATGGTAAGTCGTTGTGGTCTCGCATAGCAGGCCAGGCAGCGGGGGATCTCTTTGGTTTGTTCAACTGAGAGTTTGTAACACTGGCAGCTCGTCATTGTACACACAAAAATCTGAATTTACACTAGCCCACTAAATCAGATTTACAATTTTAGTTTAATTTCTAAAGTGAGGATATCATGAAACCCCTATTTTATTAGAGGGAGAATAGAGGAAGGAGAAGACAGAGAAACAGAGCAGCAGGACAGGAAGAAAAAGATGGTCCTTAACAAACACTGTAGACATGTTTAACACACACACGGGTTAGTGAGTAATCTAACTTTCCTCTATTTATGATCAACGCATGCTAAGTGAACTCTCCACATTTTGGTCTGGGCAGAGCACAGACAGGAAGAGTGTTTTCATGTACTGAGGGTCCATCGCTACAACAAAGGACAGCTTGTAGCAGCTGGGCCGGGTTCTAAACTAAACTCTTGATTAGAAACCTCCATGCAGTGGAAGCAGCTGGCTGAGCCAGGGGAGGAAGGTGGTGTTATCTAGAGGTTACCCATCAGGCCACTGGACAGGAAACAAGGACAGAGAAACAGGAAGTATGGCCGGGTCAGCGGTAGGTTGATAGGAAAATTCCCCGCTACAGTTATAAACACAGGTGCGTGCTGGGGGAAATGTGTAAACCTTTTTTATCTTCTATAGGGAGCTGCTGCTGAGGGACTGCTGTGAAACTAGCCTCAAGTACTACTTGCTTCATAGAGAGAATGCATGAGTGTGTGAGAGAGAGAAAGAGAGAGAGCATGCGCACATGTTTTTGTTTTTTGGCCTGTGTTCATCTGGTGTGTCCCTGTGACTGTGTACATGCTTGTGGGATTGGAACGTTGTCATTGAACCCATTTGTTGTTAGTATCATTATTGTGACAGGAGGAACAGACTTTCCTAAATATTCCAATCTGGAATTCCAAGTGAAGGTGTCAAATACCTTCAAATGGTGGTGGTTGTTGTGCCGTCAAGGCAACCTGAGGGCAAGCATGTCACTTCAGGGTTAACCTCAGTTTGTGGCCTGTGGCTGAGGTCTGTCCACTTATTTATAGTCAGGGTTAAATAGAATGTGTTGAATATTGCAAGGAGTGAGCAGACAGAGTTAAAGCTCACGGCAAGGCCCGAGCAGAGACACAATACCAGCACTATCAGTCAGACAGTTTGCTTGAGACTGAGGAGCACCTCTTTGAAGCCCATTGAGCTCTACTGGAACTCATATTGCACATGAAAGTCATAAATATAATAAACCATAGACTACATCTATTTGGGGAAATATATAATGAAAAATAAAGTTACAGACTTGGCTCCACTTTACATTCAGGAATGGTAATACCTAGGCTATGTAGTTGCATGGTAGTAACCGTGTAATTACAGTGTAGGAAGGAACACATTGTTGCTACAGTTGCTTATTTGTTATACCTATACTCTGTACTCTAAACACCCCTTAAAATGTGAGGCACAATGTTCTATTTGATATTCACTTGAACATCATCATTCCCCTTCATAACCAATGCATAAAGTATCACCTGAAAAACAAAACAGCCCCCTGCCCCCTGCCCACCATCACTCTGTCACACGCACCAGAAGTATATCACAGTTCCATGCTTTCACCCACAAAGTCAAAGAGCAAAAGAAAGAAAGCAAATATTGTGAAAGCTGATTTTAAAAGGTAATCTGGTCAACCTGACTGAGATTGGGTAACAAAATAAAGCGGGTAAGAAGATATTCAAAAACAAAACGTAATCCCAGAGGACAACGTTCCTTTTACTGCATTACCTAATCCCATCAGCCTTTGCGGGAGGCGGGAATATGGCTGGTTGTCAACGCAACGTGCATGTCATTAAAAAAGTAACGCCCATCACATCATCTCAAACCAATAGGAAGCCTGATACATGACATCATTGTTATTTTCAGTATAGCAGCAGCGTAGAAGTGGATAAAGTTCGTCTCCACGTTGGAAGTGGTAGAAACTACATTGTGTCGAGTCAGACACAATATCTGCTTAGAGAAGAAAAACCTTATTTCAATAGGCGAATCGAATATTTTTTAAATCCTAATTGAAACAAAGACGCCTATCGATTGAGGAAGTAAAGTTATTTTGTTTGTTTGATACTATTATTTTATAAAGTCTCAAGAAAAGTTTCCACATCGGACATCAGGAGTTGTCCTCCGAGTTGAAATTCGAAAACTACTTGTCCGAAGACTGTAAAAAGATTGGGGACATCAGATTGCAATTTATCACTCCATATTGTTTATTGTAATTTCGACCTTTGATGTTTGGATTTTTATTCCAGCAATTATATTCGCGATAAAGACCCGTCAATTGATGCCCACCAAGATGGAAGCTACATTATATGACGAATCTGTAAATGGTCAGCAAGGCGCAGTGGGCGGATATCATGGGTTTAACCCGAAAACCCTGAAGCAGAGCATGACACTGAACCTCAACGACCCTAAAATGTTTAAACCTCATCTGCGGGCGAAAGCTATCGACATCCTGACATCCCCTGATGTGGGATTATTAAAACTGGCTTCCCCTGAATTGGAAAGGCTTATCATCCAGTCCTGCAATGGGCTGACGACTCCGACCCCAACTCAGTTCCTCTGTCCCAAGAACATCACCGACGAGCAAGAGGGTTTTGCCGAGGGATTCGTAAAGGCGCTCGCGGAGCTTCATTATCAACAGCATATGCCCAATGGCAGCTCAGACGCTCAAGCCAATGCTGCCAACGACATGGAACCCTCATCTACTGTGTCGGACAGTCCTATACCCTACAGCTGCACCGTGCGCCCCGAGCCACCTGAATACACAAACTTGGGCACTTTCAGTCGGGCTGTCAGCTCTGCGTCGGCACTTAACGGCGACAGACACTCCTCCGTTAGTTACACGGCCGTCCCGTCCCAAACCCACATCGAGCCCCAGCGGCCACCCCAGCATCCACGGCTACATCATGCTCGGCTACAGTCATTCAAAGAGGAGCCCCAGACGGTGCCCGAGATGAGCGGCGATACCCCTCCGCTGTCTCCTATCAACATGGAGAGCCAGGAGCGGATAAAAGCCGAGAGAAAGCGCTTGAGAAACAGGGTGGCCGCGTCCAAATGCCGGAAAAGGAAACTGGAGAGAATCTCGAGGCTGGAGGACAGGGTCAAAAACCTGAAGACCCAACACACAGAGTTGGTCTCCTCTGCCAACGTGCTCCGGGACGAACTGGCACTGCTCAAACAGAAGGTCATGGACCATGTTAACAGCGGGTGCCAACTCATATTAACGCAGCAGCTCCAGGCGTTCTGAACGGCCAAAGACTGCGCTTTGAGCGAGAGACATTTCCTTATGGGACCAAACGCAGCTCCTAGAGGCGTGATACATTACTTTGTCTTTGCGCCTGACAGAGTGGGGACAATATAAACTTATTCGTGGAATAATTAGGCTAGTGGTGGCCAAGGCCAACAAACAGTGCCAGTGCCTGTTGCCCTATGAATTGTCTAGTATGTAAATAGTCCAAGTCTAGCACTGAGTTTTCTCACCAGCAACAAGTTGTACAATGTAACACTATATGAGACATTGCATTATTGACACACCTTGTGAAAGGACTGACTCACAGGTGTGTGTAGGCTAGGCTACTAGGACTGATACAACTTCCTTACTTTCTTAACATTTACACATTAATACCATTTTGTGAAAGGGGTATAACAAATGTTAGATCTGAATTAATACTTTATCATAACTGTTTTTATGCCTTTTATGCAAAATGTATGTATAAACGACAAATATGTGGAATAAAACTTCTCATTAAGGATATTGTCGCGGTTATAATTACTCAGAAGGGGGTTTTCAATGTCGTTTAATTGACAGGGAAATAGCTCAATAGTTCAGCCTAGGATGAACAGTGAATTAATTCAATGTTTGTTGACAGTGAAATATGACAGACAGACCATTGAGTCACTTCTGTGTAGTGTAATCGCTTGGTAGTGGACCGTACTCCTCGACAAACGATTGGACGACCGTGTCGGAAATGAGCAGCAAGCAAGCCATATATGGCAAGAGAGCTCTGTGAGCAGCTACCTTGTCTATGACGGATGGGTGTTGTAAACACTCTTTTCACGGCACTTTGATACCCAAGTTACTTTTTCGTTGCAGGTTAGGAGAATTAACGTAGCAGGTTATGGTTAGGAAAAGAGGTAGGATTCGCGAAAGTGTGCCTAAAATACGGCGTCCTGTTGAAAATGCTGGTCGGTAGTAGACCTAGTAGTCGTACCAAAGATGGTGGATAAATTAAGATGGTTCACGCAGGCCGTTTACCATTGGAAAAAAAATGGAGCATTAGTAATGCATTTTTTTGTAGGCAGAAACTCCGCTATGGTTCGTTGAACAAAGCCAACGGGAAAAGTGAGTTTTTGGATAAACGCTTAAAATAAGGTGGGGTAAACACAGGTTTAGGGGAGCTTATACATTTTGTTCTATGAGATCTTCATCAGCTAACGTCGCTTTTTTACACTTTGAAGCTTTTATGTAAGACCAAACCCACATAACGCACATAAAGGCTTCATAGTTCATAAAGGTCATGTTAACCGAATAACTATTCTTTCCCCATTAATTTTGCCCAAGGCTGAACAACCAGAGGTAAATCATTAGTTTTTTAGGTCTACAAGCTCTATAGCAGCTGGGTCTGGCCTACTTAGTTAATTGAACCGAAAAAAACAAGTGGGGTGTCGCACTTCCTCTTCAGTCTCTGGTGGTGTTTTACGGAGCTCAAGTGCACATGAGTAATGAGGGGGAACATTCTACACACCTATTCCCAAAGATGACATTTCTATTCCACCATAGAAATAGATACGTTACACTATTTCATTGATAGTAATCTATTTTAATTGAAGATTAAAAATGAGCAAATTATGAACATATAATAGGAAAACATTTATTCAATAAAACTTGTGTTAACAGAAGTGTAATATTTTTTTATTTCATTTTGCCATTTTTGACTGATATTAAAAACGATTGGTGAAAAAAATACAAAATCATATATACATATTTGCATACATACTGTGATGCATGCATCGCTGTGACAAAATACAGTATACAAGGACCCAAGTGTAGTTCAGGCATAATTCTGCAAGAGCATGTCAATATCAAAATAAAAGGGGCCGCAATATTTGTTCACAGAGGTGTGGGAAATACAACAAAAGTAACACTGACAAATTAACTGACAAAATAACAAACTCACCCAAAGGTCAGAAATGCTCCCTAACTTGTTAACAGTGCATTTAAAAAACGGTCAGAGGTTATGGGAGAGATATAGCTCTGTGTGTGTAGACATGTTAGTGCCTTAACAAGCCATGTCTGTGACAATACCACAACACTGGGACTTCCTTTCTGTCTCTACATTACAGCACAGATCTGTGAGTCTTCCACACCGATATGCATCCAAGGCTGGGTTTACACTCCACCAAGCGTTCTAAAACGTTATTGACACTAGTGTAAAGTTGTGTTGCATGGTGAATTGGTTGCAAAGCCCCCCTAGTGGAGTGTTAATCCAGTCTTAGAGATCATCCTCTCCCTCTGCTTCAAGGCAGGGTAAAGGGCCCACATAGGTGCCTCAACACTGTGTTCATCTCTCCATTTGTCTCTCCCCTACCCAACCACGACCTGTCTGCGTGTCCACCTGACCGTCTGTGTGTGTCTCAGCTGACAAGCAGGCCGTCCTTCCCTGCGTGGCGTTGGCGGTGCACATGGTCCTGCTCCAGCTCCTCGTGACTTGGGTGCCACAGCCGGGACAGGATACGCTCCATGTTCAGGGCATACATGGTGTGAGAGGGCATCACACCCCGGTGGACCTACATCAAAGATAAACATATACATTAGCAATAAAGTAGTTTCAGTTTCTTTTTTATTTCACATACATTTACATAAATACCTTCTGTTCAGCTTTGCCTTTTGATTAAACAGAATAATGAGTTTGTTGAATGCAAGTGAAAAGGAAATCAATTAAAATGTCAATGTTTTTGGTTATAGGTATATCATGTGATGGTACAGCCAATTGAAGCTGCAATCTCCTCACCTGTAAAGCTTCCAAGAGATCAAACATGCTGATAGGAGGGAGGGGCGCAGGGAGACTGTCACCGGAACAGGCCAATAGGAGAGCAGCCTGCTGCTCAGTATTGTCTGGTGACACCTGAGGGGGTGGGCCCGCCGGGAGAGACGCACTGGGAGGTGGGCTGGGGGACGAGGAGAAAGACAGCGGGTCAGTACGGATAGAGTCAAGAGCATGACAAGAGCATAAAGGTCATCTATTAGTAAAGGGGAATGCTGCCTGGCCCCAACACCGCAAAGGAGTTCTCTCTAGGAATAATAAGAAAACCTTACAGAATGGTGCAAAAAGTACGCACTACGTTGCCCTTTTTGCACCTTGTCATTTGTAAATTTAAAATATAGCTATTTGACAGACCTATATCCAGTGATCCTTTTTGCAGGGTGCTGTACTGGCAGCTCTCCTGCCTCACCTAACTGTTACTACTGCTGCTTCATGCACATACAGCACAATATGCTGTTTGAACAACCATTTAGCTAGCTACTACTGATGTTTATAAATGGCCCTTCAAGTTGACCCTGGAAGTTTACTTGGAACAGAACAATTGGTTACACTTTATTCTACAGTCGGCTGCTTACCAGGATGTAATTTTCTAATAATAGCATTGTAATTACGTTTCAGTTTCTTTGCGATTCATTGACACAAATAGTTAGATATTTAATTGAACATTCTTCTAGTTGATGTGAGGTAGATGACAGTGGAGAGCTGCAGACAGTTGACCTCTGACTTCCTTACCATTCAGTGACGATTTGGTAGGCAGCCAGGCTGTTCTTCAAGTAGGGCTGTGGGGTGACATGACTGCCGAAGGCGTAGGGGAAGTGTCCGTCACGCAGCCGGTAGGCCTTCCTCCTGGACACCACGGCAGTCAGCACATCCTTCAGGTGGTTCTGTGGTAGTGGAGGGACAACAGGTTACTTACTGTAGTAAACTAAAGAATCCTGAGTGGACTGCTGATGTTTGAGGGGGTACAAAGGGGGAAGACAAAGCATGTATCAAAGCATAAAATAATCTGTCCTAGGTTCAATCCCAATACACACCCCCCCTCAGTTTTGCACGATCCTGCGAGCCCCATCGAGTCAGAGTGGTATCCAAATTCAATTTTGAGCGAGGCGTAGTGGCTTTTCAGCCCTCCAGTTGGCCTTCCAAACAAAGCGAAGAGAGATGCAGACTTCCTATCGAGTCAGACTGAGAGGTTCCCAAAACTCCCAAGAAGCTCCCAAGGCTGGAGTTGCTTCCAAAACCCCCCCCCAAAAAATACTAGGATGGAAGCAAATGTAAGTAATTATAACTTCATAACAAATCATGCAAAAAAATGTAGTTAAGAGGAATATATTAGTTAATGTAGAAAAACAATTATGCATATTTTTGTCAAAGTTAACTTATGAAAATTGCTATTTATCAAGCTACAGTGCATTCGGAATGTATTCAGACCCCTTCCCTTTTTCCAAATTGTTACATTACAGCCTTATTCTAAAATGGGTTAAATAAAATATTTCTCAATCTACACACAATACCACATAATGACAAAGCAAAAACAGGTTAAGAAATATTTGCTAATTTAATAAAAACTGAAATACCTTATTTAAATAAGTATTCAGACCCTTTGCTATGAGACTCGAAATTGAGCTCAGGTGCATCCTGTTTCAACTGATCATCCTTGAGATGTTTCTACAACTTGATTGGAGTCCACCTATGGTAAATTCAATTGATTGGACATGATTTGCAAAAGGCACACACCTGTCTATACAAGGTCCCACAGTTGACAGTGCATGTCAGAGCAAAAACCATTCCATGAGCTTTGAGACAGGATTGTGTCAATGCACAGATCTGAGGAAGGGTACCAAAACATATCTGCATCATTGAAGATCCCCAAGAACAGAGGCATTCTAAAATGGAAGCAGTTTGGAACCACCAAGACTCTTCCTAGATCTGTCCGCACTGCCAAACTGAGCAATCGGTGGGAGAAGGGCCTTGGTCAGGGAGGTGACCAAGAACCCAATGGTCTCTCTGACCGAGCTCTAGAGTTCCTCTGTGGAGATGTGAGAACCTTCCAGAAGGACAACCATCTCTGCAGCATTCCACCAATCAGGCCTTTATAGTTGAGTGGCCAGTCGGAAGGCACTCCTCAGTAAAAGGCACATGACGGGGCGGCAGGTAGCCTAGTGGTTAGAGCGTTGGACCAGTAACCGAAAGGTTGCTAGATCGAATCGCCGAGCTGACAAAGTAAAAATCTGTCGTTGTGCCCCTGAGCAAGACATTTAACCCACTGTTCCTAGGCCGTCATTGTAAATAAGAATTTGTTCTTAACTGACTTGCCTAGTTAAATAAAATAAAAATTAAATGACAGCCCGCTTGGAGTTTGCCAAAAGGCACCTAAAAGACTCTCAGACCATGAGAAGCAAGATTCTCTGGCCTGATGAAACCAAAATTGAACTCTTTGGCCTGAATGCCAAGCGTCACGTCTGGAGGAAATCTCGCACCATCCCTACGGTGTTTTTCAGCGGCAGGGACTGTGGGACTAGTCAGGATCGAGGGAAAGATGAACGGAGCAAAGTACAGAGAGCTCCTTGATGAAAAGCGCTATGGAGCAAGTTAGGACCTCAGACTGCCGCCTTCCAACAGGACAATGACCCTAAGCACACAGCCAAGACAAGGGGTGGCTTCGGGACAAGTCTCTCAATGTCCTTGAGTGGCCCAGCCAAAGCCCAGACTTGAACCCGACTGAACATCTCTGGAGACCTGAAAATAGCTGTACAGTGACACCCCCCCCATCCAACCTGACAGAGCTTGAGGGGATCTGCAGGGAAGAATAGGAGCAACTATAGCTAGCTATATGGTGTTTGACATGTGTATGAATGTAATTCATGGTGTTTAATGCGTTAGGGACTCCTGAGCAAACCAGGTTGTCACCTTGTGAAATCCGGTGGATGTAAAGAATCTAGCTTAAGCATTTACCCCAAATTTAATAAACAATTTTTGTAAGCTTGCCTTGGTCATTAAAAAAAAAAGTTTCAAATTCAAATCATTGATCTTCCTCGTAGTAACGTTAGAGATTGACGATATTTGTCATGCAATGTAGCTGAAGTAACGTAGCTAACTCTTTTCTTACTTATGTGTAGTGCAGGATGAAAAAAAAAAAAAAAACTATTCTATGGATGTGAAGCTTTGTACAAAATCTCTATATGGACACAAATGTTTGGTATAAATATTAATTCAAAACAGTAGTTTTAATTACTTCCACTGGTTAACCATTAATCCCCAAGAAATTACAGAAAATGACAGTGAAGAAAATGCGACTGTTACTTGTCAAACTGTTATTATGGAATTAAAGTCCTACTTCAGTACTACTCCACATTGAACCAAAGCCAGAAGATATGTACATTAGGGCACATTGTTTTGCAGTACTTTCATTTGTTGCTCATATGGTAAGAACATATGCTGCATGAGAAATGTAAAAATAAAAAAAGCTATGTATTTATTTTATTTTATTTAACCAGGCAAGTCGGTTAACTGCCCATGAACAACTATCTTGCTCAGGGGCAAAATTACAGATTTTAACCTTGTCAGCTCAGGGATTCGATCCAGCAACCTTTTGGTTACTGGCCCAATGCTCTAACCACTAGGCTACCTGTCGCCAGGCATTGTGATAAACAAGGCTCGACGTCAATGAATTGCGTGGTAAACAATCCTTTGGCGGTTTCTGCTGTGTGCCAATGATGTAGAGATGTCCCATTTCCTAGTGTTATGATATCTCTCCCTACCACTAGTTGCTCCATTTGAGGGATACTCCCCCACCGAGGGACACTCAAACGATGGGGACGGTTAAGGGAGGGGGGAAATTGGGATAAAGCCCTAGACTGAAAACATGAACTCTACAACCCTTCTCATATCTTGTACCAGTATCGCGCACACATACCTCCACAGCGTGGATCATGGTGCTGACAGCGTCCTCCATGACGTTGTCCAGGCCCAGCTCGAAGGCGGTGACCATCATGCGGGCCTCCAGCTGGCCACGGGTGGGCAGCAGCAAGGTATGGGCACTAAGTTTCAGTTCGTCCTCCTCACCCCCCGCCTCCCGCGGGCTAAAGGGCTGGGCTGCACTCAGAGGGTTCTGGGGCTGGAAACGATGCTGAAGATGCAACGGGTCACACACACAGCAATATACTTCAACAGAAAGATGATCTAAACCATATATTATTGCCACCTCCCATTATGCAAGGGCAACAATATTCTTTATAAACACTACGGAAGAAAATTAGGAAGTATGATCACATTTGTTACGCGTGTGTTAAGGATTCCGACAAACAAAACAAGTTTACCCATATCAATCCCATTCCTGCTGATCTCCACTGGCTACCTGTTCCTCAAAGAATTTAATATAAAATGATCCTCCTTGTCTACAAAGCCCTAAATGACATCAGACCCACCTACCTGTCTGACCTACTCTCCCTCTATGAACCTCCACGCACCCTACGTTCTAGCAACACCAAACTACTCCTAGGACCATGCCCCTAGGACCAGGCTCCACACAATGGGCGACTGTGGCCTTTCCTCCCACGCACCACGCCTATGGAACTTCCAGATAATCTTAGGGCTGTTTAGGGGGGTGGGTATAATTTGTAGAACGTTCCAACAGGAATCTGTTCCAAAAACTTCGTAAATAACCAGGTTGCCAACAAATAACGCATATAAAGTTGTATAGCGGCAGAATATGATACCGGGTAGGGAGTGGGCTAATTAATTACGTTTTTTCACTCACCATGTTTATTCTGAAAAATGTATGTCCTCACTCTGGTAGCCTATTGACAAACATTAAGAATAAGCTACGTGATGAGTTGATGCCTATTCGGCAGCTATTTAGCTAACGTTAGGTGAATTGATCATGCTACTTTGTATGCATTTGTTGGCAACCTTGTACTTCAAAGTTTTTGGAACAGATTCCTGTTGGAACATTCCACAAATTATACCCACACATTCAGACTGCTTTTAAAGCAAGCCTTAAGACTAATCTCTATCGGCTGGCCTACCGTTCTTCCTAGACTGATTGTTGCTTTCATTAGAGATATATCTATCTATTTCCCCCCTATTCTATTTTATGCACTGAGATTATACTTGATAATGAAAAACACTTTACAAAATTAATAAATTATTATTAACAACTCACATCAAATTTCTGTCTGGAGGAGAACTTCTTCTTTCCTTTGGCGGGCTTGCCAGGCTTGGAGGCTGGGCCACCTGCCCATTGCAAAGATCCAGCACCCTCTGGAAAAGAGAAGGAGGTTACAGTCAGGTTTGTGGTCAAGGCACAAACCTCGAGTGTTGGACTAGTTACCGAAAGGTTGCAAGATCAAATCCCCGAGCTAACACGGCCTGTTCCTAGGCCGTCAATTAAAACAATTTGTTCTTAACTGACTTGCCTAGTTAAATAAAGGTAAAATAAAAAAAATACAGATGTGAGGAAACTGTATCAATTAAGATATTGATACATTCTACATTGGAAAACCTACCTGGTGTGGAGATGATGATCTGACAACGAGTGAGAATGGCCAGGAGAAAGTCATTGTGGACATGAACTGAGAGGGGGGGAAATTGGGAGAGTTAGCTTTGAAATGGTTTCTTTTTTTGCATTGAACTGTAGCTCTGGGCCATGCACGTGTGTCAGGTCGTTGTGCAGATCGGACGCATGGCTAGTGGCGGTAAATAAAGTACTCACAATACATATTTTGGATTAACGAAACGACAGCTCTCTAATTCAGAGAAAAGTTCATCAGCACTCTAGTAACATCTTGACTTTGGTGAGTAACAAAAGTATAATGAAGCCAGTCACTAAAAATGAGGTTAATGGAAAGATGCAGGGCTCCACGGACCAGCTAGGTCCAACACACAGAAACAGATAATGTCGAATAATATCTGCACTAACCGTTGTCTTGTGCCAAAAGGCGACGAGCCTCGATGTCAAACTCTTCCTTGCTTATCTTCTGTTTGAACCACAGTTTCAAGTTCGCCCAGTAACTTTAAAAGATATGCAATTGAGGAAATAAACATTCAGTAAGCTAGCTAACGTTAAGGTTACACTGGTCACTGCATAGCCGTTTGCAGACAGTTAACGTTAGCTAGCTTTGCTATCTATTCGTTTAAACCAACTTGCGAAATAGGAAAGTAAAACAAACATACAGTGTAAGGACAACATAAACCAACGGTAGCATACTTACTGTTTGACATTATCACCAATTGCTTCTGTTAAATTTTTCTTAGCAATTTCAAGCTCACTAGCATGGGCTGCCATAACGACTATAATTGTGTGACGCACTCAGGTTCGTATAATGCCGCGTTCAAAGGAACTCGTTGTGCGTTGAAAACAACTGGGAACTCGGGAGAAACGATCTCCGACTGTGGAAAATAAATGTAAACAGTCATGGAATTCGAAATTTCAACCCCAGAACTCTGGCCTCTTTCTAGTGTTCCGACCTGAAGATCACAGAAGTCATGATTTGACCACGTATTTTTCCCAATTCCCAGTTGTTTTGAACGCGGCATTACTAACCCTGTGACGTACTTATTCCGGTCATGCGCTGCATCTTCTTCTTCTATACTCGGAAGTGTGTGCATTAGCTAAAAGTGTAACAGTACCACCTATGAACTTGGAATATAAGCAAACACACGTGCAATTAGCCTTTTTTTGCCAGCAGAGAGCACACGTGCCTCAGGAGATAGTGCTGTGTATTAATTATATCCCTCCGTGGCTGTGTATGTATCAACTGGACTAGACAATCTGGACCCTCACTTTCTAAGATTATCTGCCGAAATTGTTGTAACCCCTATTACTAGCCTGTTCAACCTCTCTTTCGTATCGTCTGAGATTCCCAAAGATTGGAAAGCTGCCGCGGTCATCCCCTTCTTCAAAGGGGGTGACACTCTAGACCCAAACTGCTACAGACCTATATCTATCCTACCCTGTCTTTCTAAGATCTTCGAAAGCCAAATTAACAAACAGATTACCGACCATTTAGAATCCCACCGTACCTTCTCCGCTATGCAATCTGGTTTCAGAGATGGTCATGGGTGCACTTCAGCCACGCTCAATGTCCTAAACGGCATCATAACCGCCATCGATAAGAGACATTACTGCGCAGCCGTATTCATCGACCTGGCCAAGGCTTTCGACTCTGTCAATCACCACATTCTTATTGGCAGACTCAACAGCCTAGGTTTCTCAAATGATTGCCTCGCCTGGTTTACCAACTACTTCTCTGATAGAGTTTAGTGTGTCAAATCGGAGGGCCTGTTGTCCGGTCCTCTGCCAGTCTCTATGGGGGTGCCACAGGGTTCAATTCTCGGGCCGACTCTCTTCTCTGTATATATCAATGATGTTGCTCTTGCTGCTGGTGATTCTCTGATACACCTCTACGCAGACGACACCATTCTGTATACTTCTGGCCCTTCTTTGGACACTGTGTTAACTAACCTCCAGACAAGCTTCAATGCCATACAACTCTCTTTCTGTGGCCTCCAACTGCTCTTAAACGCAAGTAAAACTAAATGCATGCTATTCAACCGATCACTGCCTGCACCTGCTCGCCCGTCCAGCATCACTACTCTGGACTAAAGGTCGACCGATTATGATTTTTCAACGCCGATACCGATTATTGGAGGACCAAAAAAGCCGATACCGATTAATCGGCCGATTTACAAAAAAAAAATGTATTTGTAATAATGACAATTACCACAATACTGAATGAACACTTATTTTAACTTAATATAATAAATACATCAATAAAATCAATTTAGCCTCGAATAAATAATGAAACACGTTCAATTTGGTTTAAATAATGCAAAAACAAAGTGTTGGAGAAGAAAGTAAAAGTGCAATATGTGCCATGTAAGAAAGCTAGCGTTTAAGTTCCTTGCTCAGAACATGAGAACATATGAAAGCTGGTGGTTCCCTTTAACATGAGTTTTCAATATTCCCAGGTAAGATGTTTTAGGTTGTAGATATTATAGGAATTATAGGACTATTTCTCTCTATACGATTTGTATTTCATATACCTTTGACTATTGGATGTTCTTATAGGCACTTTAGTATTGCCAGTGTAACAGTATAGCTTCCATCCCTCTCCTCGCCGCTACCTGGGCTCGAACCAGGAACACATCGACAACAGCCACCCTCGAAGCAGCGTTACCCATGCAGAGCAAGGGGAACAACTACTCCAAGTCTCAGAGCGAGTGACGTTTGAAACGCTATTAGCGCGCACCCCGCTAACTAGCTAGCCATTTCACATCGGTTACACCAGCCTAATCTTGGGAGTTGATAGGCTTGAATTCATAAACAGCAGGGCTGCTGGCAAAACGCACGAAAGTGCTGTTTGAATGAATGCTTACGAGCCTGCTGGGGCCCACCATCGCTCAGTCAGACTGCTCTATCAAATCATAGACTTAATTATAACATAATAACACACAGAAATACGAGCCTTAGGTCATTAATATGGTCGAATCCGGAAACTATCATCTCGAAAACAAAACATTTATTCTTTCAGTGAAATACGGAACCGTTCCGTATTTTATCTAACGGGTGGCATCCATCAGTCTAAATATTCCTGTTACATTGCACAACCTTCAATGTTATGTCATAATTACGTAAGATTCTGGCAAATTAGTTCGCAATGGGCCAAAACTGTTGCATATACCCTGACTCTGCGTGCAATGAACGCAAGAGAAGTGACACAATTTCACCTGGTTAATATTGCCTGCTAACCTGGATTTCTTTTAGCTAAATATGCAGGTTTAAAAATATATACTTCTGTGTATTGATTTTTAGAAAGGCATTGATGTTTATGGTTAGGTACACTTTGGAGCAACGACAGTCCTTTTTCGCGAAAGCGCACTGCGTCGATTATATGCAACGCAGGACACGCTAGATAAACTAGTAATATCATCAACCATGTGTAGTTATAACTAGTGATTATGATTGATTGATTGATTGTTTTTTATAAGATAAGTTTAATGCTAGCTAGCAACTTACCTTGGCTTCTTACTGTATTCGCGTAACAGACGGGCTCCTCGTGAGGCAGGTGGTTAGAGCGTTGGACTAATTAACCGTAAGGTTGCAAGATTGAATCCCTGAGCTGACAAGGTAAAAATCTGTCGATCTGCCCCTGAACAAGGCAGTTAACCCACCGTTCCTACGCTGTCATTGAAAATAAGAATGTGTTCTTAACTGACTTGCCTAGTTAAATAAAGGTGTAAAAAAATAATCGGCAAAATCGGGGTCCAAAATGACAGATTTCCGATTGTTATGAAGACTTGAAATTGGCCCTAATTAATCGGCCATTCCGATTTAATCGGTCGACCTCTACTCTGGACGGCTCTGACTTAGAATACGTGGACAACTACAAATACCTAGGTGTCTTCCAGACTCACATTAAGCATCTCCAATCCAAAATTAAATCTAGAATCGGCTTCCTATATCGCAACAAAGCATCCTTCACTCATGCTGCCAAACATACCCTCGTAAAACTGACCATCCTACCGATCCTCGACTTCGGTGATGTCATCTATAAAATAGCCTCCAACACTCTACTCAATAAACTGGATGCAGTCTATCACAGTGCCATCCGTTTTGTCACCAAAGCCCCATACACTACCCACCATTGCGACCTGTACGCTCTCGTTTGTTGGCCCTCGCTTCATACTCATCGCCAAACCCACTGGCTACAGGTTATCTACAAGTCTCTGCTAGGTAAAGCCCCGCCTTATCTCAGCTCACTGGTCACCATAGCAGCACCCACTCGTAGCACGCGCTCCAGCAGGTATATCTCACTGGTCACCCCCAAAGCCAATTCCTCCTTTGGTCGTCTTTCCTTCCAGTTCTCTGCTGCCAATGACTGGAACGAACTGCAAAAATCTCTGAAGCTGGAAACACTTATCTCCCTCACTAGCTTTAAGCACCAGCTGTCAGAGCAGCTCACAGATTACTGCACCTGTACATAGCCCATCTATAATTTAGCCCAAACAACTACCTCTTCCCCTACTGTATTTATTTATTTTGCTCCTTTGCACCCCATTATTTCTATTTCTACTTTACACATTCTTCCACTGCAAATCTACCATTCCAGTGTTTTACTTGCTATATTGTATTTACCTCGCCACCATGGCCTTTTTTTGCCTTTACCTCCCTTATCTCACCTCATTTGCTCACATTGTATATAGACTTATTTTTCAACTGTATTATTGACTGTATGTTTTGTTTATTCCATGTGTAACTCTGTGTTGTTGTATGTGTCGAATTGCTATGCTTTATCTTGGCCAGGTCGCAGTTGCAAATGAGAACTTGTTCTCAACTGGCCTACCTGGTTAAATAAAGGTGAAATAAATAAATAAAAGATATGATTTAGGTTTTACAGTCCAACATTGAACATAGCTATAGGTGCAATTTAGGTGGACCCATGTGCACGTTGCCATTAGGCACAGATCAAGAATCAGCTAAACTTACTTTATTTTAGTGTGGGACAATTTCCTCATTCTTGATTGATTGTTATTGGGTTAAATATTGCACTTTGTGATTCAATACATGCCTGTTAGACAAATATACAGCTTTTCAATCCAGTGTATTATGTACAAAAGTTGCCGTTGGAAAGACTATCTTTTCACCACAAAAAAATATGAAAATCTCAAGACAACGAGACATGATTAATACCCATTCTTGCACTCATAGAAGATCACTCAGTTTGGCTTTCACTTGCTGTTTCTTGGACATTAAAAACATGTATAATTATTTAAAACCTTTCCCTGTGGTTGATCCATACTTGTATAGACTGGAGGAAAAGGGTCTATAAAGAAGCAAAATAAAATTCAGATGTACCTCTGGATCACTAGCCTACAGTATCACATCTAGGCTGTATCACATCCTGCCGTGATTGGGAGTCCCATAACATCCTGCCGTGATTGGGAGTCCCATAGGGCGGTGCACAAGGCCGTCATTGTAAATAAGAATTTGTTCTTAACTGACTTGTCTAGTTAATTAAAGGTTAAATAAAAATATAAAATACAATTTAAAAAAAATACAGTGTCTATGTCCGACAGAGCAACACAATTATTTATAGGGCAATAAAAACAATTTCATTGACTATAATTCCTGACTTTACTTTTTTATTGAGGACTATGGCACAATAATAAAATATAATCTGTGAATGTGATTTGTAACAGGTTCCTGAAAGAGGTTTGAGGGGTGGAGAAAGCATGAAATCAATTGCTAGCCTGTATCACAACCTGCCGTGATTGGGAGTGTCACGTTCCTGACCTGTTTTATGTTATTTTTGTATGTGTTTAGTTGGTCAGGGCGTGAGTTGGGGTGGGCATTCTATGTTTTGTGTTTCTATGTTTAGGTCACTTGTAATTAGCCTTATATGGTTCTCAATCAGGGACAGGTGTTTGACGTTTCCTCTGATTGAGAACCATATATAGGTTGGCTGTTCACACTGTTTGTTTGTGGGTGATTGTCTTCTGTGTCTGTGTATGTTGCACCACACGGGACTGTTTCGGTTTGTTTGTTCGTTTGATGTAGTCCGTTCCTGTTCGTGAGTTCTTCGTGCATTTATGTAAGTTCCATGTTCAGGTCTGTCTACGTCGTTTTCTTATTTTGTAGTTTGTTGAAGTGTTTTCGGTTTTCGTCAGTACTTTAATAAACTTCATTATGTCCAAATATCACGCTGCACTTTGGTCCAATCCCTACTCCTCCTCTTCGTCTGAAGAGGAGGAGGACACCCGTTACAGGGAGTCCCATTGGGCGGCGCACAATTGGCCCAGCATCGTCCGGGTTTGGCCGGACTAGGCCGTCATTGTAAATAATAATTTGTTCTTAACTGACTTGCCAAGTTAAATAAAAAAATATATATAATACATAAATGCTACATGCTTCGTGTGTGTCCTTCACTTTCATAAGGGACCTTTTCTCCAGAGTTAAGTCCTTCTACATTCTGATATAATTTATTTAGAGACCTCTTTTTATATTCAAACGACCACCTTTGAGAGAAACTAAAACATATAAACACACACACCGCAGTCAAGAAAGTTTACTAGTCCCCCATCCCAATATCTTCCAAGTGATACCCTTCTCCCACACTACAAAATGATTTCCTCCCTTGGGATTTACGTCCCAAACATTTTGTCTAAAGACGTCTTTGTCTGCTAAGACCTCCACATGTTGTGTCCGTAGCCAAATAAACACAGCTGCCAATAGCCCTATGATCAGGAGTTCTTCTAAGAGGACTTCTAGGACCAGTGTTTTTGACAGAGATGGAGTATGTATGAGTGAGAAATGTTCAAAGAGCTTTGCTAAAATAAAATTGATTGAGAGTTGTTAATAACAAGTGTGTGTATGGCGTATATGGGAAAGTTTCCTAGTTTAACCACAGATTGAATGTTTATGCCTGACTGAGAGAGAGTTTGTGTGAGTGAGACATATTCCATGCTCTAAGCTGCGATGGCAAGAGTGAGTATGTGTGTGTGATCCTGAGTGGGTGTCATCACCACACACCAATTCCAGGCACCCAGGCTTAGTGTATTTTGCTCTTTTCTTTTTTTCTTTCATTAGCAATTGGAACCTTATAATAGGAGGAGTTCTCTTATTCTTTAGGAGCACTATGACAGAGGTAGTAGGCAGGACAACCTACCACTCCAGAGGGAAAAACTCACCATCCCCCCAGGCTAGCTCAAACTTTCTGGACCAGCCTCCATCCTACTGTGAGTGTGTGAGTGTGTGTGTGTGTGTGTGAATGCCACAGATATTCACTAACCAGTTTGTGAGGCCAGCGAGAGAGAGAGACAGAGAGACCAGTACTAAGGAGAAGGCAGGAGAGTGAAGAGCATGCTGCTATACAGGAGCCACAACTGAGACTGAGACATCGGCCCCCACAAGCCTCTAACAAGCACCAGCAGAAGAAGCAAACAACGTTGAGACGCACAGGCTGTCTTCACACATAGCTACAGGTGTGTACACACTTTTCTTTTCATGTGGCCTATCCTGTCCTGTCTGTCTTTTCTTAAACTTTGTTCAACAGATGCCTCAATGGAAAATTCCAGTTCCGGTATTGTTCAGACCAGAGATAGTTTGTAGATCTTATCTGTCATCGCCATGGGTACGTGGTTGTTTATTTTCTGTGATTGCCAAATTGGGGTCTATTATATTTAAGTAATTTATTTTGTAGAAATGTCATTACAAATGGCTTGTACTTTAATAGAAGCCTCCCAGAACTGGCACCATTCACCACAATTAATTGTTAATTTATTTATTGTAATACACTCGTGTTCTCATTTATTTTCTGTTTATTACCTCTTTAGTAGCTGCTATTAAAGGTGTATTAACTGTTATCAATGGTTTATTAACTTACAAGCGTCAGCCATTAGACAGACACTAGGTAGGGGAAAAAAGTCTGAGCAAACATCCCCCCTGGGCCTGCCAGTGAATGGACAGACACACTTGAGTCACAACAGAACAGCCAGTGACCCGCTGGCACTGGAGGGCATTCACCCAAAGACTGGCACTGTCCTCTGCTAGCCTACTGTACTGTAGGACAGTCACCGCAAGTTTGACCTGTCTGGATGCAAACCGCCCCATTAATATTGATGAGCTATTCGTCTGGCTCTGCCTGAGTAGGAAAATGTACTTTGGATACTTTTTTTTATAAGTCAATTAAAAATGTAATGCTCTGACTGTGGCTGACTTGATGAAGACCAGCAGGCCTAGGGTGTTAGCGACAGACACATATAGCAGTAATAACACACTATTAGATGAATAGTCCTGTGATTCTCATACTGAGCCTTTTGTGTAAACATTGTCACTTATCTGCGACCTGAGTCTGAGTCTGTAATTGGGGTTTGGGACTAACTTTTAAGAAGGGTCAATCACCGAAGCCAAATTATTGAGAGTGATCATGAATGAGTGTTTTTACTAAAAGAAGGAGAGAGACAGAGAGAGCTGATGGCTTATGCTCAAGAACCAAGTCTCAAATTCTAATATCACTTTCTAAATCTCTCCTCCAACTTTCCTTAAAACTATTCTTCATCTGTTAGTCTGTATTTGGGTGTTTTTGATTTGATTTGTCTGAAAGCCTGACACAAAGGAAATGTATGGATTTCCAGTGCTGTACTGGTAATGATAAATAACTAAATCAATAGTACATAAATAAAGAAAATGTTATGTTGTCTACTGCTCAAAGTCAGGCAGCAAAACAATGTTTCTCTCTCTTGATAGTGACAAAGGGAACAATTTTGTCACCACAGCCATTTTGGTTTAGGTAATGCTGCCACCATCCTCCCATTAAGTATTGTTGGAACGGGACCCTTCAATGCAGCTTAAAATATTTCATGAAAGACCGCAGGCAGAAATGATTGAGTGCCCCCACTTCTTTTTCCATCCAAGAGACGGTGAGTCCTTGCTTCCTCAGTATGTTTGAATCCAGGGGATTTGTTTTGATGGGTAGCCTATTGATGTGAAGTAGGTCATAATGTGCGCCTGTCAAAAGTGTTGGATGGTTGAGGGTTATTTAACCTTTTTGGCCCACATCCTCTGCATACGCCATTCTAGTTGTGGTTTGGCCGAAGTGCAACATCAGTCTAACGTTTGGCCCGCTGTTAGCAATCTGAATGCCCGGAGGCAAGCCAAGCTATCTATTGAAAAGGAGGGTTTTTTCACTTAACATGCATTTTTTAACAGCACCCCTCCCTGCTCTCCATTCTTTGTGCTGTCAAGACCAATAAGTTCAAAATGTGAGCCTCACCTCTTAAAATAGATTCCCAGAAAACATTACTCATAAACCAGGAGATTCATGCTCACAGTCTCACACATCCAGCTCTTTAATTCTGTACCAAATTCAGCCGGTGCCAAATGTCTCCATATTTAGGCCAGCCAGGAGAAATAGGATGAGAGTCAAATGGGTCAGTCTGAAACAATCATTGTCCTCCAACTGGTGCCAAAGAGGTGCACAGGTCTTTCCGAGACTTTTTTATTTTATTTAGAATTGGGGCTACATGTTTGCCTTCCTTTAATGCCAAACAAAAATTCTCTACTTGGTTTTCAGACTTTTCTATGGAAGAGTCCAGACTTTTTCTAACTGTATCCCTCCACATAATAATAATACAAAGGTTTTCTATAGCCCTTTTCTCAAATCTAAAGATACAACCTGGAAGCTTTTGGAGAAGCTTGATTAAGCAGGGGAGATGAGAACAGGAGCTAACCAAACACACCCAGAGATGGTTAGGCTCAGTAGCATGAAGGAACACCCAAGAGTAAATGAACTGAAGCCAGAATTGGAGCTGTGATAACATATTTCTGCATGCCTGCTCTGCAGTGCACACACCACTGCTAAGAATTCAACCACATATTGCCCCGCTTTCCCGTCTGTTTTAGGTGCAACAGTGACACAGCCGTCAGCTGCAGAGGAGCAGAAGAAGAGAAGAGTAACCAAGAGACTGACCATGGGGCCCAGAGCTTTATGCCTGTTTGTCCTGCTTGGGCTGTCTGTCTGGGGCAGCAGTGAGGGCCTCAGATCCCCCATCCTGACCCGGAGACGAAGGGCCCCAGAGGACACAGGAGAACCACCCAAAAAGTGCTCGTACACCTTCCTGGTCCCTGAGCAGAAGATCACAGGGCCCATCTGCGCCAGCCGGGGCCTACACACGGACAAGGATCGCGTGACCCGCCTAGACGTGGCGGCAGTGAGGGACCTGCTCTCCAAACAGAGACGGGAGATGGACAACCTGAAGCTGGTGGTAGATGTGGACGGGGACATGGTAAACGAGATGAAGCTGCTGAGGAAGGAGAGCAGGAACATGAACTCCAGGGTGACCCAGCTTTACATGCAGCTGCTTCATGAGATCATCAGGAAGAGAGACAACTCTCTGGAGCTGGCTCAGCTGGAGGGACGCATTCTCAACGCCACAGCAGAGTCCCTACGTCTGGCAGCCCGCTACCGAGACCTGGAGGTCCGCTACGCCACGCTCTCCGCCATGGTCAACAACCAGTCGGTTCTGATTGGTGCCCTGGAGGAGCGCTGTCTACAGGTGTACGGCCGGCGGCAGGAGCAGCCTCCTCAGGGCCCACCGCTGGTACAGGTAGTGCCGGAGAACATACCGGTTAGCATCCCAAGGTTCACCAACGAGATCCAGAGGGACCATAGCCGGGCGTTCCCCAGAGACAGGGGCTCCCGAGTGGGGCCGGCACCCACAGGAGGCACCCTGGAGCTCCGGACGGCTCCGCAGGGCAACTTCAGCGCAGAGGGTGGGTGGGTTGATTGATTGAGTCATTTGATAGGTTGGGTGGTTGGTGGGATGTGTGGGGGGGTGGGTGGTTGGTACCAAGGGTAAAACAGGTATTTCTAAATTAACCTCACAACCTCAGACCAATGGGTGTATGAATGGAATAACAGCAGGTTCATTTTCTTCTTAGACTGAGTATTTATTATGAAACATTTGCATATCAGCTGGAACTAGGTTTAGCTGGAACTAGGTTCACCTGGAACTAGGTTTGGTGCTGCTCACCAGAAAGAAAGACCTCGATGGAAATAAAAATGTTGTCTTGTCTGAAATCAGAAGAAAGAAAGGAAAAGCCTGTGCGATTCTACTCATCAAACAAAATTCCTGACACATTTAGAATAATAAAGCATGTGTGACTTGAAGGCAGCTCTGTATGAAAGCGAACCCTCTCCAGGACTGCTCCCTCTCATGCTAAGCATGGACAGAAGCCAGGCTGGAATGACATGGTTTCCTTCCCCTAACCACAAAGTAGCAGCACTTCTGGTTTACTTCACCACTGCTTGCTCAGGCTAATACAGACTAATACAGTAGCTACCCACCTCTATAAACTAGGAAAAGATTCATCTCACATTATACAACTTACCCACTGGGCAAAAACTGGTTAAATCAACATCGTTTCCACGTAAATTCAAGGTGATGTTGAATCAACGTGGAAAACTGATTGGATTTGCAAAAAGTCATCAACGTAAAGGATCTTAGTATTTTTTTCCACCCAAAGTTGAACCTAAATCCTGATGAAATTAGGATTTCACGTTGAATTCACGTTAATTGACAACTCAACCAAATGTAAATCAGAACTAGACGTTGAAATGACATCTGCGCCCAGTGAGTCACTGTTTTTAACTGTCCACATCTTCTCTAAGACAAATGTATAACAAATGAACTGTAGTAAGAGGTAAACTAGAATAATCAATGGGTTCAAAACAAACTCACTGGTTTAGCTGCTTACATTTGGTTGGTGATTAAAAGTCTGTAACAGCTACATCCCTCCATCACTCCCTCTGTTCCTTCATCTCTTCCCCATTCCTCCATCTCTGCCTCCATCTCTCCCTTCATCCCTCCATCCATCCTGCCCCAGGTCCTTTCAGGGACTGTCTTCAGGCGCAGGAGGCTGGCCATAGCACCAGCGGTATGTACCTGCTGAAACCTGACGAGGCAGAGAGGCCCATGCAGGTGTGGTGTGAGCAGGGCCTGGACAATGGAGGCTGGACTGTCATCCAGAGCAGGAGGGATGGCTCCGTCAACTTCTTCAGGAACTGGGACGCCTACAAGGTGACAATGACAAAGACACCTCTGCCTGTCCAATCGCCTCTTACAAAACCTTTAAGCCAGAGACAACAATGGTGCCGTTATATGACCTATCCAAAGGAACTCATCTGGTCTGGTGTCTCGGGATCCTTTCCAAGGCCTGGTCCCCTCGTGTTTTCACTTATAATATAATGTGTGTTTCAGCATATTCATGCTGAAGAGATTAAGTTTGAGATTGCCACTATGAAACATAGGAAGACCCAGCAGGAAGGTATGTTCCATCGCTCAATCTCCAACATTGACGTTCCAAACCACCATAGCTCTGCTAGCTACATCCACCCAGTACATCTTAAGGATGAACTGTATCTGCGTTGGCCTTGCTTCTTGCTTGATGATTTAATTCAGCGTTCCATATAGCTCTGCCAGGCTAGCTAGCGTAGGTTTAACTGGAACTTAATAACTCTCCTCAACATAGATGAGTGGTTGTGAATCAATCTTCAACCACCAATCCACCACATATAAACACATATGCATGCATACACACGCGAACACACACACACACACAGCACCAGTGGAGGCCCAGGACAATCATAATTCCCGGCTGTACTACTTAATTCGCAATCAGAAACCAAATCAGACCACAGCCATTTAGTGTGAAGTGCTCTGAGGAGAACAGCCAGATACAGATTGGTCATGGTTTTTCAGCACACACAGGGGGGCCAGTGTCATCACCATTAGCAGGGATTCCAACTGTTGTTTGGGGTTGAAATATGAACAATGAAAGCCCCCATTTCTAAGATTGATGCTTATTATTTTCCAGTATGGATTCCACAATGTCTTTAGTTTCATCTGTATAGCCAATTTTAATTACAGTACAGTAATTCAATGCGAATATCAAATTATTGTTTGTCTTATATATTATTTTGTCCAAAGAAGATTAATACTAACTTGCAGGAGAATCAAAAAGTAAATTAGATGATTGGCCAAGATTACTGGTCTTGTCTTCCAAAAGTACTTTTTGACAAAAGTTGATTTAGTGTTCCTTATTTTAACATTCCTCTTTTTAAACCACTCTGACTACAAAACCAATGACTCATTTTTTATCTCTGTCCCCTCCTTTCTCAGAATGGATTTGGCAACATAGACGGTGAGTACTGGCTGGGGTTGCTTGGGATCTACAACTTAGGGAAGCAGTCTGACTACAGACTTCTAGTGGAGCTGGAGGACTGGGTGGGGAAGAAGGTGTATGCTGAGTACAGCAGCTTTCACCTGGAGCCTGAGAGCGAGGGCTACCGCCTGAGGCTGGGCACCTATCAGGGAAACGCTGGTGACTCACTCAGCAGCCACAACGGCAAGCAGTTCACCACACTGGACCAAGACAAGGACGCCTTCTCAGGTGGGTCAATCAATCAAATGATACACTGTTGGCTAAACACTTAAGACATCCAGTAGGTCCTTAAGAACGCATATGAGCAAACTCAATGGGTATCTTTTAATGGACTATTTATATTCTCTCGATGCAGGTAACTGTGCACACTTCCATAAGGGAGGCTGGTGGTACAACTCCTGTGGCCAGGCCAATCTGAACGGTGTTTGGTACTCCGGTGGGGTCTACCGCAGCAAGTTTCAGGACGGAATCTTCTGGGCGGACTACGGCGGAGGATTCTACTCTATGAAGGGAGTCCGCATGATGGTCAGACCCATAGACTGAGACTAGAGAGGGAGAACCATGACCATCCTAACCCTCAACCAACACATGTACAGTACTGCCTATCTCAAACCCACTCACAGACATTGACTACAAACATTGTGTGACCTCATTGTGTGAGGTGGCATAGTATTTCACATGTGAAGCTAATTTGCAGGCAGACGACAGGTTTATCCTGCAGGCCTAGAGACCCTCAGCACTTCCTTTAGAAACTACTAATATCCAGGCATCACTGGCAGCACTAGAATTAGAGCAAGGAGTACCAGACATATCAGTTACAATGGAGAAGAAATCAAAACAACTGACCTATGGTATGGCATTGATACTGTATATCCATTCTAGAGGTAAAATGTTGCCTATTTTAGAGGTGTGTAAATATCTTTAGTTGTAATAACGTCTTAAGAAAGCATTCAATCTACTTTGTTCCAACTTCTCCATCTTCTGATGCTTTTATGATTTATGTACCGTAAGATATTTTTTATATGTTTGAAATAAACCAGGCGCCAAGGTGAAGCTGTAACTCATCCAACAGAAAACATTGGGTTTTCTATTCACTATATTTGTGCATCATGCATCATGTATTGCGCTTTCACAGCTGACTTATGTACTCCAGGCTGTGTGGATGTTTTTCTAATTTTACTGTTGATCAAAACAAGTATTAATGGAAAAAAAGAAAAGTAATTATGGTTTATTTTGTGTGGTTTTGGAGACTTAAAAAATGCAGACGAAGCAGAGAGTTAGTGAGAGGCATTGGAACAGCCAGCGAGAAACGCATTGCTGAAAGCCATACAGGACAGAGAGAAGGGAAGAAGAGAAGGTGAGGGGGGGGGAGGTTGGGGGAGAGGGAAAGAGAAAGAAAAGTGGAAGAGAGGGGGAGGGGGGAACTGGAATGGAATCTGTCCAAATTTCCAAGTGATCTTTTTTTCCTTTACAGAGAAATGTACATTCTTTCCATACAAAAGTGCTTGGGCTATATGTTTTTGAATATATTTCATTGAAAAAGTCACGACTCCCTGTGGTCTGTAATCACCGGTAGAACAGGCTGTATCTGGAGGGAAACCGATCCCAGAAGAGGAGACCAGCGGGTTCCTCTGACTGATTGGTCTGCAACACACGGCACACTGCATACACATCCAAATCACAAAACTTGAAAGTTAATGGGAATTAATAAAAGGGACTAATTCATGACTGAATTTTCTTTTTTTATCATGAGTTTTGATGCTGCCTGAACAGCCCATTATCAGCCTGAAAATGTCATCCAAATGCCACAGTAGCTGACGTTTTTCTCAATACATTGCATTCAATAGGAAAAGATGAGTGTCACAGGGTTGACGTTTTTCTCAATACATTGCAGTCATTGGGAAAACATGAGTGCCACAGGGTTGACAATTATGTCAATACATTGCATTCAATGAAAAAGATGAGTGTCACAGGGTTGTCGTTTATGTCAATATATTGGAGTCAATGGCGAAAGATAAGTGACAACCAATTCAATCTGATAAATTGCAGTCAATGGGAAAAGGTGAGTGTCACAGTGTTGACACGTATGTCAATACATTGCAGTCAATGGGGAAAAAATAAGTGTCACAAGGTTGATGCCTAAATTAATACATCATGTTCAATGGGGAAAGATTAGCATCACAATATGTATGCATAGAGAAAGGCATCACAGACATGACACCCTCCCCTCTCTCTCTCCCTCCCTCATCTCTTTCTCAGACAGACATATCCACTCACAGAAAGAGAGACAGACAGGCAGGGAGACAGACAAACTCTAAACTCAACCGTAAACCTATCCATAGCTTCATGTCCATATCCCGGCTCAACCCAAATCTAGCCATAACTCTAGCCCTCCACATCTTGGCTCAGAGATGTGGACAATAAGTTAGAGTTAGGGTTATGGCGAGGGTTAGGTTTGAGCCAAGATGTGGAAAAGAAGCGAGGGTTAGGGTTGAGGGTAGGTTTAGTATATGCTAGAGGTAGAGATGAAGCAAGGGTTAGGGCTAGATTTAGTATCAGCTAGAGTTAGAGATGAAGCGAGGGTTAGGGCTAGGGCTAGGTTTAGTATAAGATAGAGTTAGAGATGAAGCGAGGGTTAGGTTTAGGTTTAGTATAAGCTAGAGTTAGAGATGAAGCGTGGGTTAGGGTTGAGTCTAGGTTTAGTAATAGCTAGAGTTAGCGATGAAGCGAGGGTTAAGATTAGGGCTATGTTTAGTATAAGCTAGAGTTAGAGATGAAGTTAGGGATAGGGTTAGGTTTAGTATAAGCTAGAGTTAGAGATGAAGCGAGGGATATTGTTAGGGCTAGGTTTAGTATAATCTAGAGTTAGAGATGAAGCAAGGGATATTGTTAGGGCTAGGTTTAGTATAAGCTAGAGTTAGAGATGAAGCGAGGGATATTGTTAGGGCTAGGTTTAGTATAATCTAGAGTTAGAGATGAAGCGAGGGATATTGTTAGGGCTAGGTTTAGTATAAGCTAGAGTTAGAGATGAAGCGAGGGATATTGTTAGGGCTAGGTTTAGTATAATCTAGAGTTAGAGATGAAGCGAGGGTTACGGTTAGGGCCTCAACCCTTGACATAACCCTAGCCTTCATCCAATGAACAATTAATACATCCCCCCACTATATGGTAGAAAAGTAGGCCCCACTTGAAGCCCGACCTTTACTTAATGTGCTTTCGAGGCTACAAACAGAATTTACTCATGGGATCGTTCAACAGACACTCCCAATGAATGCAAGCCTACATCTGACCAGGTGAAATTAACTCTTCACAGTGAAAACTTGGTCTCAGAGAGAACAAGGCTGTTCTTCTATAGAAAAGCATTACCTACACCCCTCACATAACCATGATGCCCCCGCGATTGAGCTAGCTAACCGTCTTTGCACACAACCAATCATGACCTTATAGAGATGCCCTGTGTTTAGGTTCAGCTTCCTGTGTCCTCCTTAATTAATCTTCAACATGGTCCTTTATTCTCTTCCTGCAGTTACACAAAAACACTGTCTTCCATCCTCTAGAACATTCTATTCTTAATGTAAAGATTTGCATTGTTAAAGAAGGTCCATAGGGGTCATACATTCAATATTACAGAAAGTAACTTAATTGGGGTCATATGTGCGGTTTCAAAGGTTTAAAAAGGTTTAATCTTCCCAAATTGTAGATAATTTGTGACCGCGGGACCCGGCCTATGAACTTTGAAGTTAATAGACCCAAAAGCATTTTTGACCTCCATTGAACACAATGATCTTGCAGTTCTAGAAACTAAGAGCCTTGTTATGAATTCATTTGAAACTGTCTGTATCTGCCTGCAAGTCTGTCTGCATGTCTGTGGTTGTTTGTCGGAGTATGTCTGTCTGTTTGTGGGAGTGAGTGAGGGAGAGAGAGAGAGATGAGAGCAGGGGGAGGCAGAGAAAGAAGGGGGAGAGCGAATGGCGGGGGGAGGAGAGAGAGAAAAGGGGGAGAGTAAGGAAGGGGGAAAAAGGGGGGAGAGAGAGAGAGGGGTGAAGGAGGGATGGGAAGGGAGAGGAGGGAGAGAGAGAGGGGATAGAGAGAGTAGAGGGGGAGGCAGGGAAAGAAGGAGGTAGAGAGAATGGAGGGGGGAAGGAGAGAGAGAAGGGGGAGAGTGAGGGAAGGGGAGAGAGAGGGGGAGAGGGTGAAGGAGGGACGAGGAGAGAGAAGGGAGAGGGAGATGAGAGGAGGTGGAGGAAGGTAAAGGGGGGGGAGAGAGCGATGGAGAGAGAGAGACAGAGAGGGTGAAAGAAGAGAATGAGGGGGATAAAAAAGAGAGTGGGAGAGAGACAGACAAGAGATCAACCCTGTGACACTAATATTTTCCAATTGACTCCAATGTATTGAGAAAAACATCAGCCCTGTGGCACATCTATTCACATTGACTGCAATGTACTTAGAAAAACATCAAACCCATGACACACATATTTTCCCATTGATTGCATTGTACTGAGAAAAACATCAGTTACTGTGACCTTTTTGCTAAAACATGCCAGGATGACATTTTCCTTTGATATCATGTTGGTCTCAAGAATCATTGATACATAGTATATATAACTACACTGCTCAAAAAAATAAAGGGAACACTAAAATAACACATCCTAGATCTGAATGAATGAAATATTCTTATTGAATACTTTTTTCTTTACATAGTTGAATGTGCTGACAACAAAATCATCTGAAGAGGAGGAGTAGGGATCGGACCAAAACGCAGCGGTTGATGAATACATGAAGATTTATTAAAGCAAGACTAAACACGAAGAACACTTGAATAGATTACAAAATAACAAACGACGTAGACCGACCTGAACATAAGAACTTACATAAACACGAAGAACGCACGAACAGGAACAGACTAGACAAACGAAACAGTCCCGTGTGGTAACAAACACTGACACGGAAGACAATCACCCACAAACAAACAGTGTGAACAGCCTACCTTAATATGGTTCTCAATCAGAGGAAACGTCAAACACCTGCCCCTAATTGAGAACCATATCAGGCAACACATTGAACCCAACATAGAAACACATAACATAGACTACCCACCCAGCTCACGCCCTGACCATACTAAACAAATACAAAAACAACAGAAAACAGGTCAGGAACGTGACAGAACCCCCCCCCCCCCCTCAAGGTGCGAACTCCGGGCGCACCACCTAAAAATCTAGGGCAGGGTCTGGGTGGGCATCTGTCCGCGGTGGCGGCTCCGGCGCAGGACGAGGACACCACTCCACCATTGTCTTTGTCCCCCGCCTTAGCGTCCTTTGAGTGGCGATCCTCGCCCCCGACCCTGGTCTAGGAACCTTAACACAGGTCCCCCCTAGATAGAGGAGATAACTCAGGACATAGAGGTAGCTCAGGACAGAGAGGTAGCTCAGGACAGAGAAGTAGCTCAGAACAGAGAGGTAGCTCAGGACAGAGAGGTAGCTCAGGACAGAGAGGTAGCTCAGGACAGAGGGGCAGCTCTGGACTGAATGGTCGCTCCGGACTAGTGGCAGCTCCGGACTGGAGGGCAGCTCATGACTGGAGGGCAGCTCATGACTGGAGGGCAGCTCATGACTGGAGGGCAGCTCATGACTGGAGGGCAGCTCATGACTGGAGGGCAGCTCATGACTGGAGGGCAGCTCATGACTGGAAGGCAGCTCATGACTGGAGGGCAGCTCCGGACAGAGAGGCAGCTCTGGACTGAATGGTCGCTCCGGACTAGTGGCAGCTCCGGACTGGAGGGCAGCTCATGACTGGAGGGCAGCTCATGACTGGAGGGCAGCTCATGACTGGAGGGCAGCTCATGACTGGAGGGCAGCTCATGACTGGAGGGCAGCTCATGACTGGAGGGCAGCTCATGACTGGAAGGCAGCTCATGACTGGAGGGCAGCTCATGACTGGAGGGCAGCTCATGACTGGCTGAAGGCTCTGGATGCTCATGGCTGGCGGAAGGCTCTGGCTGCTCATGGCTGGCGGAAGGCTCTGGCTGCTCCTGTCTGGCGGAAGGCTCTGGCTGCTCTTGTCTGGCAGACGGCTCTAGCGGCTCCTGTCTGGCGGACGGCTCTAGCGGCTCCTGTCTGCCGGATATGGTCTCACAAGGGGTCTGAGGATCTCATCTCGGTACCTATCAGCAGTCAGGCTACCTCTGGCGAGCACATGGAGGGCTGTGCGGCCCCCCAAAGAAATGCCACCCCACACCATGACTGACCCACCGCCAAACCGGTCATGCTGGAGGATGTTGCTGGCAGCAGAACGTTCTCCACGGCGTCTCCAGACTCTGTCACGTCTGTCACATGTGCTCATGTGCTCAGTGTGAACCTGCTTTCATCTGTGAAGAGCACAGGGCGCCAGTGGCGAATTTGCCAATCTTGGTGTTCTCTGGCAAATGCCAAACGTCCTGCACGGTGTTGGGCTGTAAGCACAACCCCCACCTGTGGACGTCGGGCCCTCATACCACCCTCATGGAGTCTGTTTCTGACCGTTTGAGCACACACATGCACATTTGTGGCCTGCTGGAGGTCATTTTGCAGGGCTCTGGCAGTGCTCCACCTGCTCCTCCTTGCACAAAGGCGGAGGTAGCGGTCCTGCTGCTGGGTTGTTGCCCTCCTACGGCCTCCTCCACGTCGCCTGATGTACTGGCCTGTCTCCTGGTAGCGCCTCCATGCTCTGGACACTACGCTGACAGACACAGCAAACCGTCTTGCCACAGCTCGCATTGATGTGCCATCCTGGATGAGCTGCACTACTTGAGCCACTTGTGTGGGTTGTAGACTCCGTCTCATGCTACCACTAGAGTGAAAGCACCGCCAGCATTCAAAAGTGACCAAAACATCAGCCAGGAAGCATAGGAAGAAGTGGTCTGTGGTCACCACCTGCAGAACCACTCCTTTATTGGGGGTGTCTTGCTAATTGCCTATAATTTCCACCTTTTGTCTATTCCATTTGCACAACAGCATGTGCAATTTATTGTCAATCAGTGTTGCTTCCTAAGTGGACAGTTTGATTTCACAGAAGTGTGATTGACTTGGAGTTACATTGTGTTGTTTAAGTGTTCCCTTTATTTTTTTGAGCAGTGTACTATACACTACAGCCAGAGACTAAACAGCACACGCCCAATCATCAGGGTTTAATATAAAAGTGACATAAAGAAACCAGTTGTAATAAACCAAACATAACTCTTTTTACTGTTTTACAGGCTTGTTTATAAAACTGAGCCAATTAAACATGTTCACACACACTAACTATTGCAACAATTACTGAGACCTTAAAAGCCTATTGGAACAGTTGACTTTGGACACTTTGCTTGTAATGGGCAAACTTTAACAATTCAGCAGCTTAACTAGGGTGATAACTAGGGAGAGGACGGCTAAGAGAGGTCATCCAAGGTCATTCTCTTTACGTGAGAAAAGGAAAGATGTCAGAGGTCTATATGTATAAGCCGATTGAGAATTAATATGATCTAGTGTACATTCATTAGTATGAGACTTTCTGTCCCTCAACTGATTTGCATGGCTTGAGTCTTTTTGTGGGCCGTGTGCTATGTTATGGTACAGTGGGGAAGAGAGAAAGAGAGAAAGAGTTTTCCACCGGAGGCCTGAGGTACATTCTTTACAGATTCTCTAATATTTGCATTGGATGGCGCTGGGGCCTCTCTTAAAGGTGTGTAACTATGTATGAAGGAGGGTGGTGGAGAGAGATGGACCGACCACATAGAGCTCTTTCTGCAGCTGTTAAAATGCTCAGATTCCCCTGCCTACACTACTATTAAAATCACTGTATTACATTTGTGTGTGTGTGTGTGTGTGTGTGTGTGTGTGTGTGTGTGTGTGTGTGTGTGTGTGTGTGTGTGTGTGTGTGTGTGTGTGTGTGTGTGTGTGTGTGTGTGTGTGTGTGTGTGTGTGTGTGTGTGTGTGTGTGTGTGTGTGTGTGTGTGTGTGTGTGTATGCTCACGTACGCCATTTATGTAAAACACACGCAGTGGATCCACCCTGAGTCTTCCCGTCACTCTGTCTGCACTATAAACCCTCAAACTTTACATAGTCAGTTAGCCACACACCTGCCGCCCTTCGACAAGAGAGCCACCAATGCAGGAGCTGGAAGGGAGAAGGTGAGATCTTTGGCCCCAGTGAGGAGACCACACTCAGGCACTGGCCACAGCCTGGCTCTGGGGACGGCTGGTGGTCCTCTGTGGGATCATCAGGGGTGAAAGGAGTCTTTGACCACCATGACGGTGCTAAACTCGGAAGACTTTCGGAAAAAATGTGTGGAACCTTCAACCACCAGGTTCCTGGTGACGACAATTGCTCAGAGAGACATACACTGTTGGGAATCTCCATAGAGGTCCATTTATCTATCCCTACCAACGCAGTTCTCAAATGTGTCACAACACACCCACAACCAGCTAATGATATTAACCAGGGATGCAAAACCATACAGATGGGAAGAAAATAACCCTGAATAAAAATAGAACCATTTAGCTAATAGAGCTCATGTCTGTCTGGAGTCTGAACTGAGCCAGTTGAGATAAGTAACTCCTCCACTAAGACATAACGTTTTTAGATTGATAGTCAACCAGTGAGAGCTGTAAAGTATCACTGGATCAAAGGCAGCTGGAGGAGTTTGCCTCTCTTATTCAAATAACTCTAAAACGTGGTATGATATTTCAGTGAGACGTGAAACACAGGAGCCTTTGCCAAGGCTTAATGACATTTATTTTAATAGCACACAAGAGCAAATCTGAGCACAGAAAACGAATCCAAGGATAACAAATAAAAGCGAGACTTGAGCCATGAAAAGAGCTGTCTTAAATCTTAAAATCACGTTTCGGCTGCAGTTTAGCAGGTATTTAGTCTATTAGACGTCTATTAGCTGTCCTTCAGAGGATATCAGTTGTCAGCAAGAGCTTTCCACAGTCCCTATGTACTTAAACATAGGTATTGTGTTTGCTCCCTCATCAACCAAAGTGTGGCATGCATTTGTAGATGATTCTAGATTCTAGATAGATAAATCATTTTTCTCTCTTTTTGCCAATCCCCACCCACCAAACCATTACTTTTATGGAGCCAGCTTTGTCACTTGGGAGTGGCTTATGTGTCTGCCTGCCCCACATTTGACTACTTAATGTGTGACATAATAGGAAGGACTCAAATTTGGGGCAAGATGTCTGTTTGGTCCCTGGTAATAGACCCAATACTGCCCTCCTGCTCAGAGCTCAGCTGATTTTATGGCCTAGTTAAGTTTGGAAAACAACAGTGGGGGCCTTATGGGCCAGCCCTGGCCTGGAGAGGAAAACTCATGAGCTAATGTGCTGAATTAGGGGTTAGGCTACTGCTGCTGCTGCTGCTGGAGCTGAAAGTAAAGGGAACAGTACCAAAGAGTTTAAGGGGAGCCATAGAAAAATATAATTGTAAAATTATTTTATGAGAAGTGATATTATAGTAAACTGACATCTCCACCCAGTGCATATACTCATCCAACCACCTTGGAACACTTACATCTAAATGATTTGATATAATATTCTAAACCCAACACAATTAAAGGATGCGGGAGAGTATTTCTAGATGTAATATTGTTCATTTAAAATCTTCAACAAAGAGACAGTTCTTGAAGTTATGTATTGGGAGCAACTGAGCATCTTTTAGCAAAGTCATGAAGGGGAATCAACAGTAGTTTACCGGTAATATTTTCCCGAGGCCAGTGGCCCCTCCTTGTGGCAAAACTAGTTACTAATCCCTTCTTCAAAAATGTCAAAGATTGATACAAACTAAGTTAAATGTGCTAAAATGTCAAAGATACAACTATTGTGCATTTCATTATCGACTGCAAATCAAATGCCATTTAATCGATCATGATGTATCATAGAACATTGTAGGAGAATAGCACCTGCTTGAAAGAGAAGTTGCCATTGGATGACATTTGACTTCTGCCGACCAATTACAAAGTGGTATTACAGTACGACGGCTCGTGGATCAACTATTTCTATGGGTTCGACATCGTGGAGCTCTGGAGTTACACACCGTTAACTATCGATCAAGTGCTGTCGCTGTATCAACATTCAACAGTAATTTGACTAGCAGTAGACACTGTACTTTGTAGCTTGATTTTACCAATGTCAACTGACGGAAAAAGAACGGAATATACATGTGCATATCCACGACAGAAGATAGTCTTGCAATTTGAACCACAATACTTGTTCTGAAAGTCATTTGATATTGCAAAGTGATGGGAAATATTTGTATTTAAAAAAAAAAAAAATGGTGAGTGAGTTATTAGGCTACCCCCTTCCCAGTTCCTTTTCGTATTGCCTTGCTGTCTCTGTCAAATAGTAAAATAGCAAGAGCCTTGCTTTTGTTCACCTTGGTTGGTCAAGAGATCTGTAGGATTAGAGGGTGATTTAAAGGGACTATCTAATGCGCCATTACTCTATTCTGGTTAAATTTAGAAACAAGCCATGTCGCAATCGCATATCCTACTGTGTCACTCACAGTGTCAGTGGCTCTGAACGTGCTCTCGTTGTTTCGACATGACTAAGTACTTGTTGAAAAAATATATATATATTTACACATTTTACAAGTTTTGAGTTATCAAATATTGATTGAGTAAAAGGTTTATTCTGAAAACTATTTAGGTTACAAAACACTTCAAACAGAGTGACAGATTCAGGTACCTGAAAGCCTAATCATTTTTCATCCATTTATCATTGCTGTATGGAAATGAAACATACCAAGTATCCATTCATGTCAAATGTGGTTGCATCAGGTGCAATGTCATGCACTGCAGAACCAAAGCCAGCTGTGTTTGACTGCAGGCTGAGGAGTCCTGTCCCGTGGCCCTGTCTGAGCTGTGTCTGGCCCAGGTGTGTCTCAGCCTGGACTCCCTCTGCAGTACGCACCCAGACGGCTCCCTGAGGCTCAGCTGGGCCCCACTGCTCCCACAGGAAATGGCTGATCAGCTACTGCACAAGATGGCTGCCCAGGGTGAGTAGGGAGGGAGGGCGCCAGAGAATGTTCAACAACAAAACACACACAAATGGAATTAAATAAATGTAATGGTTAACAAACCTATGGGTTTAAAAAAGGGAATTTCTATTCAATGGGTTGATTTTACGTAATTTTTTAAAACAAGATATTGTTGTGTCAACCTCCTGGTCATCACTGTTCTCATCCACATTTCAGCCTTACCTCACGTTTTCACTTCTTCTTTTTTCATCCCCTAGGTACGCTAAACGACAGAACAGTCGGTATCTTCCGCAGCTGTGAACAACTCCGTCTGCGCAGAGCTTGTGTCCGCTCCTCCCCCCTCTCTGCAGAGGCCTTCCGTCTGGCCCTCTGCGCTCACCGGCTGCAGGAGCTGGATGCATCCGGGGTCCCTGGGGGCCTCACTGGTGCCCACATCCTCTCAGGACTGGCCTCCAACCCGGAGTGCAGAGCCAGCCTGCAGAGGCTCACACTGAGCAGGTTCCAGTTGGGCTGGACGTCCCTGGAGATGGAGGAAGAGCAAGTGGGCTTCAGCTCTCTGCAGGGCCTGAGGACACTCAACCTGGCCAACACAGACCTCACAGACCCCTTCCTGGAGGACATCTGTACTCTGCCACAGCTAGAGGTCCTGGACATCTCCAGCACCCCCGTCACGGAGCTGAGCGCCCTGCTGGGTTGCCGGCTTACCCTGAGATCCCTGACTGCCCACGGGCTGAGGCAGCTGGACATGTCACCCGCCAGGGTGATCTCCATCCTTAGCCAGCTCCACGCCCTCAGGCACCTGGACCTCTCTGACGACCGCTTCGCCTCTGCACCGCCATCCGCAGAGAATGACGAAGGGGGGGAGGGGGATGAAGCAGTGAGGCTGCTTCTGGAGGGGGGTTCTGGGATTCTCCCAGCACTTGTGTCTCTGGATGTGTCTGGAAGGAAGAAGGTGACTGAAGGGGCGGTCACGGCCTTCGTCGAGGGGAGGAGAGGGCTTTTGTTCCTGGGGCTTCTGGCTACTGGGGCTGGCTCCTGTGATGTTCTGTCTGGGAAGGACAACTTAAAGGTGAGGTGACCGCCTGGGGGGGATTTTATTGTTCATTACAAAAAATGCCTCCTACTTCATGTTGTCATTTACTTGCTTTGGTGGATCTGAGACAGCTGTGAAGGTGTAAGCAGTAGTTTCAGCTATGACCTATCGAGGCCTATCAGAAAATGTGCAGAAGAAGGAGGAATAAGTGACTGACGAATAATCTTCTTGTTTGTCTTCTAGGTGACCGGCGAGGCCAATGAGAAGCAGATCTGTGAATCTCTGAGGAGGTACAGAGAGAGAGAGTGTTTCACACGCGAGGCCCTGGTCCATCTCTACCAGCTGACTAACGACATGTACGACCAGACCAGACCAGACATCCTGAAGGTAACGGTCGGAATATGTCAGTATATAAAATGGCTGAAATTGTGGTTGTTGACATAAGCATTTATACAAAAATCTTATGTACTGCTTATACATGTGTTATGTATGGGTCATGAATGTGTTATGAAGTCCTTATGTAGGTACCCTTCTCTCCTTCCTGTAGCTGGTGTTGGGAGGGATGCAGAGCTACTCAGAATCTCTACATGTCCAGCTGGTGGCCTCAGCCTGCATCTTCAACCTGACCAATCAGGACATGGCTGTGGGCATGCCCCACCACCTGCTCAGCGCAGTTGTGCATCAGGTGCTGGAAGCCATGAGAAGCTTCCCCAGCCACCAACAGGTATGTGCCCATACACACACACACACTAACATGCACTACATGACCAAAAGTATGTGGAGACCTGCTTGTCGAACATCTCATTCCAAAATCATGGGCATTAATATGGAGTTGGTCCCCCCCTTTGCTGCTTTAACAGCCTTCACTCATCTGGGAAGACTTTCTACTAGATGTTGAAACATTGCCGTGGGGACTTGCTTCCATTCAGCCAAAAGAGCATTAGTGAGGTTGGGTACTGATGTTGGATGATTAGGCCTGGCTTGCAGTCAGTGTTCCAATTCATCTCAAAGGTGTTCGATGGGGTTGATGTCAGGGCTATATGCGGCCAGTCATTTATATATGGACCTTTCTTTGTGCATGGGGTTTTGTCATGATCTATGAGCAGAATAACTGTATTACCTCAAGGCCAGCCCCCTAGCAATTCCAGAGTTCCAGTCGATGAGCTACAGCCTCTCTCCATTTGAGTAACCGCTAGCATGATGCACACACAGCAGAGGGAGAGAGCAATGACGTGGTGCACATATCTGCACATATGTGATGTAGTACACAATTTTCGGGGACCACTTTTGGCTTGTGAGCGCTACTTTAAGAACTACTGGCTAAAAAGTATACAAAAGTACAGGAGAATCCATGTAAGGGACAGATCTCTAAGGGACAATTATAAACATTCTAAACCACCACTGAAATCCTTTAGGCTTACTCATGATGCTGAAATCAACCAAACACAGCAACGTGAATGAAGCTGTGCATATCTCCAACCATTAGAAAATTAATTTTAAAAAAACAACAACTAATAAATAACAAATACTGGGCTAATCTTAAAGCATAAACACAAATTATCACACAGAGTTGGCTACTCTCTCTCCTGTACCCATAAAAAAAATCTAGGCCAAATACAATATAAAGTAATACTCTACTGTGTACCGGACGGCAGTAAGGATTGCCACCGAGCTCACATCAAATCAAATCAAATTTTATTTGTCACATACACATGGTTAGCAGATGTTAATGCGAGTGTAGCGAAATGCTTGTGCTTCTAGTTCCGACAATGCCCACTAAATGTTAGTGGTGGCTGTTTAACAGTCTGATGGCCTTGAGATAGAAGCTGTTTTTCAGTCTCTCGGTCCCTGCTTTGATGCACCTGTACTGACCTCGCCTTCTGGATGATAGCGGGGTGAACAGGCAGTGGCTTGGGTGGTTGTTGTCCTTGATGATCTTTATGGCCTTCCTGTGACATCGGGTGGTGTAGGTGTCCTGGAGGGCAGGTAGTTTGCCCCCGGTGATGCGTTGTGCAGACCTTACTACCCTCTGGAGAGCCTTATGGTTGTGGGCGGAGCAGTTGCCGTACCAGGCGGTGATACAGCCCGACAGGATGCTCTCGATTGTGCATCTGTAGAAGTTTGTGAGTGCTTTTGGTGACAAGCCGAATTTCTTCAGCCTCCTGAGGTTGAAGAGGCGCTGCTGCGCCTTCTTCACAACGCTGTCTGTGTGGGTGGACCAATTCAGTTTGTCCGTGATGTGTACACCGAGGAACTTAAAACTTTCCACCTTCTCCACTACTGTCCCGTCGATATGGATAGGGGTGGTGCTCCCTCTGCTGTTTCCTGAAATCCACAATCATCTCCTTTGTTTTGTTGACGTTGAGTGTGAGGTTAATTTCCTGACACCACACTCCGAGGGCCCTCACCTCCTCCCTGTAGGCCGTCTCGTCGTTGTTGGTAATCAAGCCTACCACTGTAGTGTCGTCCGCAAACTTGATGATTGAGTTGGAGGCGTGCATGGCCACGCAGTCGTGGGTGAACAGGGAGTACAGGAGAGGGCTCAGAACGCACCCTTGTGGGGCCCCGGTGTTGAGGATCAGCGGGGTGGAGATGTTGTTACCTACCCTCACCACCTGGGGGCGGCCCGTCAGGAAGTCCAGGACCCAGTTGCACAGGGCGGGGTCGAGACCCAGGGTCTCGAGCTTGATGACGAGTTTGGAGGGTACTATGGTGTTAAATGCTGAGCTGTAGTCGATGAACAGCATTCTCACATAGGTATTCCTCTTGTCCAAATGGGTTAGGGCAGTGTGCAGTGTGGTTGCGATTGCGTCGTCTGTAGACCTATTGGGTCGGTAAGCAAATTGGAGTGGGTCTAGGGTGTCAGGTAGGGTGGAGGTGATATGGTCCTTGACTAGTCTCTCAAAGCACTTCATGATGACGGAAGTGAGTGCTACGGGCGGTAGTCGTTTAGCTCAGTTACCTTAGCTTTCTTGGGAACAGGAACAATGGTGGCCCTCTTGAAGCATGTGGGAACCGCAGACTGGGATTAGGATTGATTGAATATGTCCTTAAACACACCAGCCAGCTGGTTTGCGCATGCTCTGAGGACGCGGCTGGGAATGCCGTCTGGGCCTGCAGCCTTGCGAGGGTTAACATGTTTAAATGTTTTACTCACCTCGGCTGCAGTGAAGGAGAGCCCGCAGGTTTTGGTAGCGGGCCGTGTCAGTGGCACTGTATTGTCCTCAAAGCGAGCAAAAAAGTTATTTAGCCTGTCTGGGAGCAAGACATCCTGGTCCGGAACGGGGCTGGTTTTCTTTTTGTAATCCGTGATTGACTGTAGACCCTGCCACATACCTCTTGTGTCTGAGCTGTTGAATTGCGACTCTACTTTGTCTCTATACTGGGACTTAGCTTGTTTGATTTCCTTGCGGAGAGAATAGCTACACTGTTTGTATTCGGTCATGTTTCCGGTCACCTTGCCCTGGTTAAAAGCAGTGGTTCGCGCTTTCAGTTTCACGCGAATGCTGCCATCAATCCACTCAACCAGGAGTACCCTATCAGCTCTGACTTTTTTTACCAGGTAAGTTGACTTGAGAACACATTCTCATTTACAGCAATGACATGGGGAACAGTTATAGGAGGGGAGATGAATGAGCCAATTGTAAACTTGGGATGATTAGGTGACTGTGATGGTATGAGAGCCAGATTGGGAATTTAGCCAGGACACCGGGGTTAACACCCCTACTCTTACAATAAGTGCCATGGGATCTTTTAGTGACCACAAAGAGTCAGGACACCCGTTTAACGTCCCATCCAAAAGACAACACCCTACTCAGGGCAATGTCCCCAACACTGCCCTGGGGCATTGGGATATTGTTTTAGACCAGACAAATGGGTGCTGCTGGCCCTCCAACACCACTTCCAGCAGCATCTGGTCTCCCATCCAGGACCAACCCTGCTTAGCTTCAGAAGCAAGCCAGCAGTGGGATGCAGGGTGATATGCTGCTGGCCATCAGGCCACGATACAGATTTTATGTACAGAAAACCTGCCAGAGCCCAGAAATCATTTGTCCCCACCAGTATCAGACAGTTAAACAAATAACTCTGCTCAACGACCCCCCCCCCCCTCCCCACTCATTTATTTGAACTGTATGAAATGTTCCTTATCCAATGGACTGTACAGTGCATTCGAAAAGTCTACAGAGCCCTTGACTTTTTCCAAATGTTGTTACGTTACAGCCTTATTTAAACAATTTTAGAATAGTTTTTTTCCCTCAATCTACACACCATACCCCATAATGACAAAGCAAAAACTGTTTTTTAGAGATTTTAGCGAATTTATTCAAAATGAAAAACTTATCACATTTATGGTGTATTGTGTGTCGATTGAGGAAACAATTTCATTAAATCCATTTTAGAATAAGGCAATAACGTCACAAAATGTGTAAAAAGTCAAGGGGTCTAAATACTTTCCATCTAAATACTTTCCGAATGCACTCGTCCCCACTAGTTGTTTCGTGTTGTATTGCTTGTGATTTACATTGTTGTGTTGTTACAGGTTTGGGTTTTTCCATTTATGTTTTGAGGTTGGTCTTTTAGCACGTATAGCTCGTTAGCACGTAGGGCGCAACAATTGGTGTCACTTCGGTAGTCAGTATGTGTTATTCCTGGGCTGGTTGCCTTCTCAATAGTGGGAAGGTGTTTCACCTGTACTGGCCCAGATGCTATTTAAGAGTGACTGGCCCAGTTCTCCAGTTGTCTTGATAGATGCGGAGGGTTAACACCTTTAGTTGGCTCGCTCTATTTAGATTTCTAGACAAGCAAATACTTTATCTGATTTTGTATTGCTCCACCTTTTTGGTTTGCTTCCTGTCTGTCTTTAAGTTTGGTGTGGGCTTTTCTTTTGTTTGCCTCTTAGTGGTCAAATTTAGTGGGCACTCACGGGGGGGGGGGGGGGGGGGGGTCTTTTAGGTTCCAGTTGTTGTTACTACAGTAGTCAACTTCAGTGGACGAACCCCTCCTAAAACCCCACCTGTTTTGTTTTGGTTGTTGTCAGTGACTCTTTGTTAGTTCCCCCTTCAGTTTGAGCAACATTATTTGGTTTTCTAGCTGGGGAACATAACAAAATGGGGGCTCATCCGGGACCTTGTTTCCCATGAGTATGTGCTGTGCCCAAATATTTGAGTGTTCAAAATACACTTTTGTGGTAGAGTTTCTACCCAGAGGAGTTATAAGATTGGTGGAATCATTTTGATAGTTGCATAATCACACAGGCTTGTAAAATAAACATAAAGCCATGGACTTTAAGCTGGAAGCATTTGTGGAAAACCCTACATGGGAGATGCTAGATAAATGTACAAAGCTGAATCTGACAATCCAAAAGCAGTAGTCAGAGTTTATCGGTACTGCTTTGGTGGAGGAAATCCTCTCAGAGAGAGGCTGATTAAAAGGGTGCTACGGGTAGTAGAGTACGTCCCGTAGAGGTGCAACTAAGGGAGTTAGAACTAATGGCAAAGTTGGAGCAAAAATTTGAGCTTGAACAACAGAAATTAGAGTTGGAGCATAGGGAAAGACAAAATGAGCGTGCAGTCAAACAACAAGAACGAGAACGTGCAACCAGACTAGAACAATAACAACATGCACATGCCATTTGATTAAAAGAGATGGAGCTGGCAGCGCGACAAAGGGAGATCGATCTGGAAGCACTCCAAATCCAGTCAAACAATCCTGCACCCTCAACAGAGTTTGATCGTGGTCGAAAGAGCCGACTTGTACCGCCTTTCAACGAAAAGGAGGTGGATGTGTATTTGACTCTTTTTGAGCGGATTGCCACATCCCTAAAATGGCTGTGAGATATTTGGTCACTGCTCCTCCAATGTGTTATTTTGGGAAAAGCTCCGCAAGTGTACGCCGCTTTATTTCTTGACCAGAGTTCAGATTATGACACTGTTAAAGCTGCTTTCCTTCGGGCTTACGAGTTGGTAACAGAGGCATACAGACAACAGTTCTGTAAATTACTAAAGACAGAATCACAAAGCCATGTTGAGTTTGCAAGGGAAGAAGCATGTCTTTTTGATTATCAAATCAAATTGTATTTGTCACATGCGCCGAATACAGCAGGTGTTGACCTTACCGTGAAATGTCCGAACTGAATTTGGTAAAAGGGCTTTTATGTACTCTGCGCCAATGTCTTGGAACGCCTTACAAAATACTTTTAAACTGGAAGAACTTCTCCCGATTTGGTATTTTTAAATCACTGATGAATGATCTTGAGACTGATTCCCTGATCTGTCAATGTTTTTAATTTGCTGTTTTTGATTTTTGTTATACTCTTGTGAATTCTATGGTTTTTACTAGATTACTTGTAGTTTTTCATGTTGTTTGTCTGTAATTTTTGTAATGACTTGGTGCTGCCTATCTTGGCCAGGACGCTCTTGACAAGAGATTTTAAATCTCAATGAGCCCTTCCTGGTTAAATAAAGGTTAAATAAAATAAAATAAATGCTTACTTACAAGCCCTTAACCAACAATGCAGTTTTAAGAAAATAGAGTTAAGGAAATATTTACTAAATAAACTAAAGTAAAAAAATAAGTAAAGTTACACAATAAAATAACAATAATTAGGCTATATACAGGGGGTACTAGTAATGAGTCAATGTGAGGGTGTCACGATTGTCCAAGGGAGAGAGAGAGGACCAAGGCGCAGCGTGTGAAAAATACATCTTCTCTTTATTTAGAAGATGAACCAACGAAGCAAAACAACAAATCGATGACCGTGAAGCTATAACCGACTAAATGCAAAACATGCAATCTTGACACAGACCTAGACCTAGACACAGACACAGACTTAGACAATGACCCAACAAAAACATGATGCCTATGGCTGCCTAAAATATGGCTCCCAATCAGAGACAAATGAACGACATCTGTCTCTGATTGAGAACCACTCAGGCAACCATAGACATACCTAGAAACATTCACTCAACCATAGACATACCTAGAAACATTCACACAACACAAACCCATACACTAAACCCAACACCCCCTTTTCCATATAACCACCCGAAACGAGACAAAACACAAACATTCCCCATGTCACACCCTGACCTAACTAAAATAATAAAGAAAACAAAGATAACTAAGGCCAGGGTGTGACAGAGGGGGTACAGGTTAGTCGAGGTAATTTGTACATATAGGTAGGGGTAAAGTGACTATGCATAGATAATAAACAGCAAGTAAATTCTTCAACATAGAAATGCTACCAAAAAGAGTTTACTGAAACTTGTTACAAATGACAGTCACCTATGATTCACCAAATTATAGAGGAAGCAAAGTACTTTAAGCATATGTTTTCGTTTCATTCTCCTCCATCTCCTCTAACCGAAGCTAATTGTATGGATTTTTTTCTCTAAATAATGTAAAATGAACAGCCATACAGAAAGACACATGTGAAGGTGAAATTACAGAGGAGGAACTTCTTGATGTAATTAAAGCCTTTAAGTCCAGGAAAACTCCAGCGCTGGATGGCATACCAATTTTTTTATATACTCAGAGGAGCGTTATTAGCATGTTTTAACCACTCCTATGTAAATGGTAGATTATCAGACACTCAACAAGGTCTGATTCCATTATTACTGAAACAGGATACAAGTGGGAAATATAAAGAATTGGAGGCCCTTAAACCTCATTGTTGTGATGCAAACATTCTAGCAAAATGTATAGCGCATAGAATTAAAAAGGTATTGTCTGACATTATTCATTCTAATCAGACAGGTTTTTTTACATGGACAATACATTGGAGATAATATAAGGCAAGTACTGGAAACAATAGAACACGATGAAAAATCTGGGAAACCAGACCTGCTATTCATAGCAGACTTTAGAAAAGGCTTCTGATAAAGTACAACTGTAGTTTATGTATAAATGCCTGGAACATTTACATTTTGGAGAGTCTCTTTATAAAATGGGTTAAAATAATGTATAGTAACCCTAGGTGTAAAATAGTAATTAATGGCTACTTCTCAGAAAGTTTTAAACTGTCAAGAGGAGGAAAGCAAGGTTATCCACTATCGGCATATCTATTTATTATGACCATCGAAAAGTTAGCTATTAAAATCAGATCCAACAATAATATCAAGGGATTAGAAGTACAGGGCTTAAAAACTAAGGTGTCATTGTACACTGATGATTCATGTTTTCTTTTAAATCCACAACTTGGATCCCTCCACAGCCAGATCATTTTTCTAACCTCTCTGGATTACAACCAAATGATGATGTGTACTATATTACGTATTGTATCACTACTTTACCATGTAGTTTACCAATAAAATGGTCTGATGGTGCTGTGTATATACTCGGTATACATATCCTGAAAGAAAGAAATGATCTCAGTCCAATACATTTTTATAGAAAGTTAGCAAAAATAGATCTTGCTACCATGGAAAGGTAAATACCTTTCTATTTGTGGAAAAATCACCCTGATTAACTCTTTAGTCATATCCCAGTTTACCTATTTGCTTAAGGTCTTGCTTACACCTAGCGAACAGTTTTTTTTTAATTATATGAGAAAAAATATACAATTTTATTTGGACTGGCAAGCGAGACAAACTTGAACGGGTCTATATATATAATGAATATGAATTTGGAGGGCAGAAATGACTAAATATTAAAGCATTAGACCTCACACTATAGGTTTCAGTCATACAAAAGTTATACTTAAATCCAAACTGGTGTTCTAGTAGATCTTAGATTAATAAAAATGTCTCACCCTATGTTCAAGAAATGCCTTTTCCGCTTTATTCAGATTACAACCTGTCACTTTCAGTTATTTGAAAAGGAAATCATCTCCACATATCACTATTTTTAAAACAAGCCATAGAAAGTTGGTTGCAATTTCAATTTAATCCACCAGAAAAGACAGAACAAGTAACACAACAAATATTGTGGTTAAACTCAAATATACAAATTGATTAAAAAAAACATTATTCTTTTATATATATATATTTTTTTTAAGTATAATCTTCGTAAATGATATCATAAATACCACTGGTGGAGTTATGTCATACATACAGCTAACTTAAATATATGGAAATGTCTGCTCTACCCCAAATTACAACCAACTAATTTCAGCATTATCGCAAAAATGGAAGAGGAAAGTGTAAGGGGGAAAAAGTAAGGAACTCGTCTGTCGCACATGCATTAAAGACCATAATTGGTTAAATAAAATTGTGATTAACAAAAATGTATACCAGTTTCATTTAAGGACCAAAACATTGACAGCTGTGCCATATAGATTGCAAACTAGTTGGGAAGAGATTTTTGACGTAACCATTCTATGGCACATGGTTTATGAACTGATACGCAAAACGACGCCGGATTCAAAACTTATAATTTTTTATTTAAATTATTACACAGAATTCTTGCAACCAACAGAATTGTTTTTATATGGGGGATACAACCTTCCCAGCTCTGCAGATTTTGCTGCGAAGAGGCAGAATCATTAGATAATTTGTTTTGGTACTGTCCATATGTAGCTTGTTTTTGGTCACAGGTCCAGGAATGGCTGAAGAATTGCAATATTTACCTGGAGCTAACCCTGCAGATAGACTATGACTTTTCAGATTGCCAAGAAGTGCTATCGACAGTGGTGGGAAAAGTACACAATTGTGAAACTTGTGTAAAAGTAAAGATACCTTCATAAAAAATTACTCAAGTACAAGTCACCCAGTAAAATACTACTTGAGTAAACGTCTAAGTATTAGGTTTTAAATCTACTTAAGTATCAAAAGTAAATGTAATTGCTAAAATATACTTAAGTATCAAAAGTAAAAGTATGAATCATTTCAAATTCCATATAAACCAAATGGGATTATTTTTATTTTTTTTAACAAACGGATAGCCAGTGGCACACTCCAACCCTCACACATCATTTACAAACTACGCATTTGTGTTTAGTGAGTCTGCCAGATCAGAAGCAGTAGGGATGATCAGGCATGTTCTCTTGATAAGTGTGTAAAATGTAACAAGTACTTTTGGGTGTCAGGGAAAATGTATGGAGTAAAAAATACATTATTTCCTTCAGGAATGTAGTGAAATAAAAGTACAAGTTCTCAAAAATATAAATAGTAAAGTACAGATACCACAAAAAACGACTTAAGTAGTACTTTAAAGTAGTTTTACTTAAGTACTTTACACCACTGTCATTCGATCAATAATATAATAATAATTTTTGCAAACATTTTTATTTTCAATTTATAGTCCGTAGAAAGAATGAGAATAGAAGGTTCAGAACTTTTGTGAAATATCCCAGCACAGTTGAAAAATATGTGGCAAATAGAAATCCAATATGAATGGTGTTAAGAGATAGATGGGAGGGGTTGAATGGAGCTGAAGGTTGGGAATAATAACAACAAGATAACTAAAACATACTGGGCCCGTAAAACGTATATAGGTTAAGAACTTTTTTGAAAGAGCACAGTTTGAAAGATATGGCAAATAAAAATCAAACCGGATGGACATCATAAATGTATGGGAGAGGTTGAAGGCAGAGGAAGGACAAGAGATAAAAACAAACAAAATAAAACTATTGTAAAATAGACTGTCCATAACATTTATATAGTATGTATAAGCTGGAAATACAGGCCTAAGCGTTGTTGTTCACTAGATTGCTCAAACTGGGGTAGGGGTGGTAGGGTTGGAGGGTAATAAAGGAAATTTATTAAAAAAGATGTGTGTGTGTATATATATTACAGTTGAAGTCGGAAGTTTACATACACTTAGGTTGGAGTCATTAAAACTCGTTTTTCAACCACTCCACAAATTTCTTGTTAACAAACTATAGTTTTGGCAAGTCGGTTAGGACATCTACTTTGTGCATGACACAAGTCATTTTTCCAACAATTGTTTACAGACAGATTATTTAACTTATATTTTACTGTATCACAATTCCAGTGGGTCAGAAGTTTACATACACTAAGTTGACTGTGCCTTTAAACAGCTTGGAAAATTCCAGAAAATGATGTCATGGCTTTAGAAGCTTCTGATAGGCTAATTGACATAATTTGAGTCAATTGGAGGTGTACCTGTGGATGTATTTCAAGGCCTACCTTCACTCTCAGTGCCTCTTTGCTTGACATCATGGGAAAATCAAAAGAAATCAGCCAAGACTTCAGAAAAGAAATTGTAGACCACCACAAGTCTGGGTCATCCTTGGGAGCAATTTCCAAATGCCTGAAGGTACCACGTTCATCTGTACCAACAATATTATGCAAGTATAAACACCATGGGACCACGCAGCCGTCATACTGCTCAGGAAGGAGACGCGTTCTGTCTCCTAGAGATGAATATACTTTGGTGCGAAAAGTGCAAATCAATCCCAGAACAACAGCAAAGGACCTTGTGAAGATGCTGGAGGAAACCGGTACAAAATTATCTATATCCACAGTAAAACGAGTCCTATATCGACATAACCTGAAAGGCCGCTCAGCAAGGAAGAAGCCACTGCTCCAAAACCTCCATAAAAAGCCAGACTACGGTTTGCAACTGCACATGGCGACAAGGATCGTAGTTTTTGGAGAAATGTCCTCTGGTCTGATGAAACAAAAATAGAACTGTTTGGCCATAATGATCATCGTTATGTTTGGAGGATAAAGGGGGAGGCTTGCAAGCGTAAGAACACCATCCCAACCGTGACACACAGGGGTGGCAGCATCATGTTGTGGGGGGTGCTTTGCTGCAGGAGGGACTGGTGCACTTCAAATTATGTGGATATATTGAAGCAACATCTCAAGACATCAGTCAGGAAGTTTGGTTGCAAATGGGTCTTCCAAATGGACAATGACCCCAAGCATACTTCAAAGTTGTGGCAAATGGAAAGGACAACAAAGTCAAGGTATTGGAGTGGCCATTACAAAGCCCTGACCTCAATCCTATAGAACATTTGTGGGCAGAACTGAAAAAGTGTGTGAAATGAAGGAGGCCTTCAAACCTGACTCAGTTACACCAGCTCTGTCAGGAGGAATGGGCCAAAATTCAACCAACTTATTGTGGGAAGCTTGTGGAAGGCTACCTGAAACATTTGACCCAAGTTAAACAATTTAAAGGCAATGCTACCAAATACTAATTGAGTGTATGTAAACTTCTGACCCACTGGGAATGTGATGAAAGAAAAATAAAAGTTTAAATAAATTATTCTCTCTACTATTATTCAGACATTTCACATTCTTAAAATAAAGTGGTGATCCTAACTGACCTAAGACAGGGAATTTTTACTAGGATTAAATGTCAGGAGTTGTGAAACTGAGTTTAAATGTATTTGGCTAAGGTGTATGTAAATTTCCGACTTCAACTGTACATACATACATATACACATGTATATATTTGAAAGAAATATATACACTAACGCTCAAAAGTTTGGGCTCACTTAGAAATGTCCTTGTTTTTGAAAGAAAAGCACTTTTTTGTCCATTAAAATAACAACAAATGGATCAGAAATACAGTGTAGACATTGTTCATGTTGTAAATGACTATTGTAGCTGAAAACGGCAGTTTTTAATGGAATATCTACGTAGACGTTCAGAGGCCATTATCAGCAACCATCACTCCTGTGTTCCAATGGCACATTGAGTTAGCTAATCCAAGTTTATCATTTTAAAAGGCTAATTGATCATTAGAAAACCCTTTTGCAATTATGTTAGCACAGCAGAAAACTGTTGTGCTGGCTCCAGGTCATCTATAAGTTTTTGCTAGGTAAAGCTCCGCCTTATCTCAGCTCACTGGTCACCATAACAACACCCACCCGTAACACACGCGCCAGCAGGTATATCTCACTGGTCATCACCCAAAGCCAACACCTCTTTGGCCGCCTATCCTTCCAGTTCTCTGCTGCCAATGACTGGAACGAATTGCAAAAATCGATGAAGTTGGAGACTTATATCTCCCTCACTAACTTTAAGCATCAGCTATCTGAGCAGCTCACCGATCGCTGCAGCTGTACATAGCCCATCTGTAAATAGCCCATCCAACTACCTACCTCAACCCCAAATTGTTTTTATTTACTTTTTTTGCTCTTTTGCACACCAATATTTCTACCTGCACATCATCATCTGTACATCTATCACTCGTGTTAATTGGCAACATTTTAATTACTTCGCTACTATGGCCTATTTATTGCCTTACCATCTTACTCCATTTGCACACACACTGTATATAGATTTTTCTATTGTTATTGACTGTACTTTTGTTTATCACATGTGTAACTCTGTGTTGTTTTTTTGTCGCACTGCTTTGCTTTATCTTGGCCAGGTCGCAGTTGTAAATGAGAACTTGTTCTCAACTGGCCTACCTGGTTAAATAAAGGTGAAATAGAAAGTGCCATTGGAACACAGGAGTGATGGTTGCTGATAATGGACCTCTGTACGCTATGTAGATATTCCATTAAAAATCTGCTGTTTCCAGCTACAATAGTCATTTACAACATTAACAATGTCTACACTGTATTTATGATCAATTTGATGTTATTTTAATGGGCAAAAAAATGTGTTTTTCTTTCAAAAACAAGGACATTTCTAAGTGACCCCAAACTTTTGAACGGTAGTGTATTTACACTACCGTTCAAAGTTTGGGGTCACTTAGAAATGTTCTATATTAAATGAGTTGCAAAATGAATAGTACATGTAGTCAAGACGTTGACAAGATTATAAATAATGATTTCTAATTGAAATAATAATAATTGTGTCCTTCAAACTTTGCTTTTGTCAAATAATCCTCCATTTGCAGCAATTACAGCCTTGCAGACCTTCGGCATTCTAGTTGTCAATTTGTTGAGGTAATCTGAAGAGGTTTCACCCCATGCATCCTGAAGCACCTCCCACAAGTTGGATTGGCTTGATGGGCACTTCTTACGTGCCATACGGTCAAGCTGCTCCCACAACCGCTCCATAGGGTTAAGATCTGGTGACTGTTCTGGCCACTCCATTATAGACAGAATACCAGCTGACTGCTTCTTCCCTAAATAGTTCTTGCATAGTTTGGAGCTGTGCTTTGGGTCATTGTCCTGTTGTAGGAGGAAATTGGCTCCAATTAAGCACCGTCCACAGGGTATGGCATGGCGTTGCAAAATGGAGCGATAGCCTTCCTTCTTCAAGATCCCTTTTACCCTGTACAGATCTCCCACTTTACCACAACCAAAGCACCTGTTTCTGTATGATATGTTGGATAAAGGAATAAAGACAGACACCAATGTCAAGTTCAATAGCCTTGTTGAGCATTGTACAAAGTCCTACGCGTGGAGTCTGGGCAACAGTCCAGCTAGTCGATTACCTATCAACTAGACTCCGTAACATCATCCTTTTCAATAGAAAGTGCAAACATAACGGCATAACATTGAGTTCTTAACAGTTCTTAACAGTCATGCTTTTCAATAACAATTGAAAAGCATGACATTTTCTTTTTACTTCAGTTGTCATCTTCCTTTTTTTAATTTTTTTATAAACAGAGGACAAGTTAACACAGTCTCTTGCTTACAGGGTGAGCCTGTCCGGTGGCTTGCACAGCCGACCCACCCGTGAGTAAGTATTGGCTCTGACAGGGGTAGGATTAGGGCCACGAGCTGGAGAGTTTGGTGGGGTAGAAGCCTCACCTTCAGTTGGCTCATGTCTCAATTCTGCACCCCTTACCCTTAGGCCTGGACTGTGATCCAGCTCATCTAGGTGAGTGTATGGCATGTTCTGGTTTGTCTGCTCTGCTACACGCAGATCCACCCGATTGCGACGATAGAGGGAGCCACCAACATCCACCAGGTAAGAACGTGGTGCAACTCTCTGTAGGCATGTGCCCAGCCTCCAAAGTCCTGTGTGGTCTCCCGGCAGCGGTTTCATCCTTATAGTTTCACCCACCTCCAGCTCTGGTAGGTCTCGAGCAGTCCGGTCGTAGAAGCACTTAGCGAGCTGCTTTCTGTGACGCAGTTTGTCCGTGACGCCAACCATGACGCAGGGCTCAAGTAGCTTGTTAGCTACGGGGATAGTAGTCTTCAGACGTCTGGACAGAAGGTGTTGTGCTGGGCTGCTGTCCATGTTTTCGGTGGGTGTGTTCCTCCACTGTAAGATCGCTTTCCATGGGTCGTTGCTGTCGCGCAAGGCCCTGCTTAACAGGTTTTTTGCAATCTTGACAGCTGATTCTGCCTTGCCATTTGCTTTTGGGTGTCTTGGAGAGGAGGTCACGTGGTCAAACTCCCATTCTGAGGCGAAACGCTTGAACTGTGCAGTGAATTGTGGGCCATTGTCCGTGATTACCTTGTCAGGCTGACCTTGCCTTGCAAACTGCGCCTTGCAGCGCTTTATGACCGTCTCTGCAGACAAGTCAGGGAGCAGTTCAATTTCCCAAAAGTCAGAGTAATGATCAACGATGAGAAGATGGTCCTTTTGTCTGTGGCTGAATAAGTCCATGCTGATGATTTGCCAGGCCCTTGTGGGCAGTTCGTGTGACATCATGGTTTCCTTTTGCTGTTCATGAGCGTACTCGTTGCATGTGGTACAGTTGCTGACAAAGTCTTTAATTTCTGCTTGCATGTTTGGCCAGTATAATGTTTCACGAGCCTGGCGGTAGCATGCGTCACCTCCAACGTGACTGGAGTGTATGCGGGTAAGCATCTCTGGACGTAGTGATTTGGGAATAATGACCTTCTGACCTCTGAACAAGACGCCGTTTTGCACACTGATCTCATCTCGAAAGGTCCAGTATTCTCTCCCTCTTTCAGATATGGCCAACCTGCGAGAGCCATGGACTTCAGTGACTGTAGGTGTTCGTTCTTGTCAGTATGTTGCCTGATCTGGGCTAGGCGGTGATCTGTGACGTTTAAGTAGTCTGCCTGATTGATCTGTTGAACATCTTGTTGTTCCTGCTGTAGCGAACAGATGGCCTGCCGCTGATAGGCAGTGCCTCTACCTGTACATTGTGCTGTTGCCCTGCTCAGTGTGTCGCTGATGTACATCTCTGGTCCTGGCTTGTAAATGACCTTCAGGCTGTAGTTTTGCAGAGTCAGGAGCATGCTTTGAAGCCTCTTGGGCGCGTTGAGGAGAGGTTTACTGAATATGGCAATGAGTGGTTTGTGGTCAGTTTCAGCGGTGACCAGCTCTCGACCATATAAGTAGTGATGGAATCGCTGGCAGGAGAAGACGATGCTGAGGCACTCTTTCTCAATTTGTGCATAGTTTTGTTCGGTGGGGGTGAGCGCTCTCGAGGCAAACGCAACGGGCTGGCCTTCCTGCATAAGGCAGCATCCAAGTCCCCTTTGGCTAGAGTCGCTCTGGATTGTGACAGGCTTCGTGACGTCGTAGTAGCGCAACACTGGCATGGATGTAGCCAGAGATTTCATCTCTTGCACTGCGGCCTCGTGCTTGGGTAGCCAGTGCCATGGTGTGTCTTTGTCCAGCAACCGGCGCAGAGGCTCACAGACTGCTGATAGGTGTGGCATGAACTTTGCAAGATAGTTTGCAAAGCCGATGAGACGCTGTACTCCTTTTGCATCAGACGGGTTTGGCATGTCGAGGATCGCTTGGACCTTGTCTGGGTCCGGCTTCAGGCCTCTTGCCGAGAGAATGTGGCCATGGAAGTGGACGTCTTTCACCTTGAACTGCAGCTTCTTCAGGCCAAGACGAAGCTTAACTGATCGGCAGCGCTCCATCAGTGCCAGGAGCCTCACATCGTGGTCGCGTTCTGCTTCTTCGTCTGTTTCACCACAGCCTACGATCAGGATATCATCGGCGATGGGTTCAATGCCCTTGAGCCCAGCCAGTAACTCGTGCTGCTTGTGTTGGTATACCTCAGGCGCCACTGAGACACCAAACGGGAGCTTGAGCCAGCGTTTCCGACCCCAGGGGGTCCAGAAGGTAGTCATGAAGCTGCTTTCTTCGTCCAGCTTGCATTGAAGGAATGCATCTCGGGCATCCACCAAAGTGAAAATCCTGGCCTTGGGAAGCTTATAGAGGACATCCTCTAGTGTCGGCATGATGTAGTGGGATCGTTTCAGTGCTTGGTTCAGGTGCTTTGGGTCGATGCAGACCCTCAGCTTCTCTGGTTTTTTCACTATGACCATATTGCTGATCCAGTCAGTTGGTTCAGTCACAGATGTCATGTGGCCATCGGCCTCATACTTGTCCAGCTGGGCCTTCACAGCCACTTTCATTGCAATGGGCACATTGCGAGGAGCACACTGGACTGGAGTGATGCTCTCATCCACTTCAAAGTGTACCTCCCCAGGCACTGATTCAACGGGCATGTTGAATACATCGTCATATCTGCTGAGTAGTTGTTGTTTGGACAGGGGTCCATGATGGACATGATCCACAATGTGCAGGTCATTTGGTACAGTGAACTGCATCAGTCCCAGGCGTTCGCATGTAGAGCCTGAGAGGAGAGGATTTTGACTGGTTTTCACAATCTCAAACTCCAGCTTGTGTTTGCGTCCCCGAATAACACATTCGGTCTCAAAGGTGCCCATAGAGCTCATTAGTTCTCCTGAGTACAGCTTTAGTCTAGTATCGCTGGGCAATAGATGTGTGTCAGGTTTCAGATTGATTTTGTCTTTGTAGCTCATTACGTTGCATGTAGCACCCGAATCCAGTTGACATTGTTGTTGCTTGTTGTGTAATCGTAGTGTCACAAACCATTTCTTCCCTCTTGAGTGTACAGCCCCAATGGATTCATGCACGTAAATGTCACTTTCACTGTTCAGCTCTGAACATTGAGTAACATCATCAACACAGTGAATCTTGCCCTCACTCACCCTTCTTTTGCTTTTGAGACACACTTTTGCAAAGTGATTATTAGTTCCACAAGCTCTGCATGGTTTTCCGTAGGCAGGGCAGTGCTCTTTGCCACGTGTGTGTGTATTCCCACAGTATTTACATGCTACGGGGCTCTCTGTGTTCACCGTTCGTGGTGAATTACTCTGCCTCGATTGGTTTTGTCTGAATGTCTGCCTAGCAACAGCGTGAACAGTATCAACGTCGGTGCGTGGGGTTTCCGTTTCCATTGCTCTCATTCTCATGTCAGTGACTTCAGCAGTGCGGCACATTTCGATGGCAGTTACTAATGTTAAGCCTCTCTCTCTCAGTAGACGCCGGCGCGTATTCTCATTTGCAATTCCCAGTACTATTTTGTCACGAATCAATTCATCTTTCAATCCCCCGTATTCACAAGTGGCGGATTTCTCTCTCAAACGGGTTACAAAGTTGTGTACTGACTCACCCTCTTCCTGTTTGCAGCTTCCGAAAACGAACTGCTCATAAATGACGTTTCTGGCGGGTTTGAAGTAATTCTCCAATGCATCCAATATAGCCTTTGCATCACACTGTTGTCGTGCAGTGAGGGTGAGATTGTGCCGGTAGATATGCCTGCATTCGCTGCCCATTAAACTCCTCAGAGTTGCCGCTTGTACCTCGTTGGGTTTCTCATGTAGACCGGTCGCCAGCGCATAGTCCTCGAATTCATCCCTGAAGTTGTCCCAATTAGTATTCCAGTCCCCTGTGAGAACCATGTGATTTGGTGGCGGAATGTTCGCTGCCATAGCAATGGAATAGGAGATTTCTTTGCCTTCAGTCATGGAGGTAGGTAGTGATGCTAGCTAGCCAGCTAACAACGAGTTGATCAGTGTTGTGAGTAGGAAACGGCGTGTGTTCGCATATGGAACGTAATTGCGCCTATACTGTACTTAGCTACAAAAATACCAAACGTGTGTTTCCCGAGCCACTTCTGATACCATGTTTCTGTATGATATGTTGGATAAAGGAATAAAGACAGACACCAATGTCAAGTTCAATAGCCTTGTTGAGCATTGTACAAAGCCCTACGCGTGGAGTCTGGGCAACAGTCCAGCTAGTCGATTACCTATCAACTAGACTCCGTAACAGCACCCCCAGACCATCACATTGCCTCCACCATGCTTGACAGATGGCGTCAAGCACTCCTCCAGTATCTTTTAATTTTTTCTGCGTCTCACGAATGTTCTTTGTGATCCGAACACCTCAAACTTAGATGTGTCTGTCCATAACACTTTTTTTCCAATCTTCCTCTGTCCAGTGTCTGTGTTATTTTTCCCATCTTCATCTCTTTTTATTGGCCAGTCAAAGATATGGCTTTTTCTTTGCAACTCTAGCTAGAAGGCCAGCATCCCGGAGTCGCCTTCACTGTTGACGTTGAGACTGGTGTTTTGCGGGTACTATTTAATGTAGCTGCCAGTTGAGGAATTGTGAGGCGTCTGTTTCTCAAACTAGACACTCTAATGTACTTGTCTTCTTGCTCAGTTGTGCACCGGGGCCTCCCACTCCTCTTTCTATTCTGGTTAGAGACTGTTTGTGCTGTTCTGTGAAGGGAGTAGTACACAGCGTTGTACGAGATCTTCAGTTTCTTGGCAATTTCTCGCATGGAATAGCCTTCCATTTCTCAGAATAAGAATACACTGACGAGGATATTAAAGCTGATCTACCCCCTAAAAAAATACAATTAAATAAAGAGGGAGGGGGGGGTAGGTGTCAATGCAAATAGTCTGGTTGGCTATTTGATTAATTGTTCAGCAGTCTTATGGCTTGGGGGTAGAATCTGTTAACCTGTCTGGCTCCGGGGTTCCGCTAGCGGAACTCCTCCCACATTCCACTGCAAAGGCAGAGCGCGAAATTCAATTTTATTTTTTTAGAAATATTTAACTTTCACACATTAACAAGTCCTATACAGCAAATGAAAGATACACATCTTGTGAATCCAGCCAACATGTCCGATTTTTAAAATGTTTTACAGCGAAAACACCACGTATATTTATGTTAGCCCCCCACCAAATACAAAAAAGGACAGACATTTTTCACAGCACAGGTAGCATGCACAAAACCAACATAACTAACCAAGATCCAACCAAACTAACCAAGAAACAACTTCATCAGATGACAGTCCTATAACATGTTACACAATAAATCTATGTTTTGTTTGAAAAATGTGCATATTTGAGGTATAAATCAGTTTTACATTGCAGCTACCATCACAGCTACCGTCAAAAATAGCACCGAAGCAGCCAGAGTAATTATAGAGACCAACGTGAAATACCTAAATACTCGTCATAAAACATTTCTGAAAAATCGATGGTGTACAGCAAATTAAAGACAAACATCTTGTGAATCTAGCCAATATTTCCGATTTAAGTGTTTTACAGCGAAAACACAATATAGCATTATATTAGCTTACTACAATAGCCTACCACACTACCGCATTCATTCATCAAGGCACGTTAGCGATAGCAATAGGCACGTTAGCGATAGCGAATAAACCAGCAAAAGATATTAATTTTCACTAACCTTCATAAACCTTCATCAGATGACAGTCCTATAACATCAGGTTATACATACACTTATGTTTTGTTCGAAAATGTGCATATTTAGAGCTGAAATCAGTGGTTATACATTGTGCTAACGTAGCATCTTTTTCCCAGAATGTGCGGATATTTTTCTAAAACTCACCTATTCTGACCAAATAACTATTCATAAACATGACTAAAAAATACATGTTGTATAGGAAATGATAGATACACTAGTTCTTAATGCAATCGCCGTGTTAGAATTCTAAAAATAACTTCATTACGACATCCAGCTTATGTTATAGCGAGAGCGTGCCCAAAATCTGGGCGCTACCTAATAGTACACATGTTCGACAGATATATGAAATAGCATCATAAAATGGGTCCTACTTTTGATGATCTTCCATCAGAATGTTGTACAAGGGGTCCTTTGTCGTGAACAATCGTTGTTTAGTTTTAGAACGTCCTCTTCTCCAGTCAATTAGCACGGAAAGCTAGCAAAGTAGCGCGAAGCTCTCCTTCCTGAACAAAGGCACACAACGCAACACGCCTAACGTCCCGAAAAATTTTCAATAATCTAATAAAACTATATTGAAAAAACATACTTTACGATGATATTGTCACATTTATCAAATAAAATCAAAGCCGGAGATATTAGTGGTCTATAACGACAGCTTTCCAGAAGGCAATCCCAGGCTCCTTCTTGCGCTTTCCAGAAAACAGGAAATGGGTGACACGTCATGCCAAGAGCTTTTATTCCACCTCAGACCAAGATAAACACATCTAGTGGCATCTAGTGGAAGGTGTATGACGTGCATGTATACTAATACGTATCAAGCCCATTTATAGGCAGGCCCTAGAACAGAGCATCGTTTTCAGATTTTCCACTTCCTGATCAGGAAGTTTGCTGCAAAATGAGTTCTGTTTTACTCACAGATATAATTCAAACGGTTTTAGAAACTAGAGAGTGTTTTCTATCCAATAGTAATAATAATATGCATATTGTACGAGCAAGAATTGAGTACGAGGCCGTTTAAATTGGGCACGATTTTCCCCCAAAGTGAAAACAGCGCCCTCTGTCCTCAACAGGTTAAGGATTATTTTGGACCTAGACTTGGAGCGCCGGTACCGTTTGCCGTGCAGTAGCAGAGAGAACTTGGGTGACTGGAGTCTTTGACAATTTTTTGGGCCTTCTTCTGACGCCGGCTAGTATATAGGTCCTGGATGGCAGGAAGCTTGGACCCAGTGATGTATTGGGCTATACGCACTACCCTGTGTAGCGCCTTGCGGTCAGAGGCCGAGCAGTTGCCATACCAGGCGGTGATGCAACCGGTCTCGATGCTCTTGATGGTGCAGCTGTCGAACTTTTTGAGGATCTGGGGACCCATGTAAAATATTTTCAGTCTCCTGAGGGGGAAAAGGCGTTGTCGTGCCCTCTCCACGACTTTCTTGGTGTGTTTGGACCATGATAGTTTGTTGGTGATGTGGACACCAAGGAACTTGAAACTCTCGACCCGCTACACTGCAGCCATGTCGCTGTGAATGGGGGCATGTTCAGCCCTCCTTTCCTGTAGTCCACGATCATCTCCTGTGTCTTGTTCACGTTGAGGGAGAAGTTGTTTTCCTGGCACCACACTGCCAGGTCTCTGACCTCCTACCTATAGGTTGTCTCATTGTTGTTGGTGATCAGGCCTACCACCGTTGTGTCATCAGCAAACCTAATGATGATGTTTGAGTCGTGCTGGGCCATGCAGTCGTGGGTGAACAGGGAGTACAGGAGGGGACTAAGCAAGCACTCCTGAGGGGCCCCTGTGTTGAGGATCAGTGTGGCAGATGTGTTGTTGCCTACCCTTACCACCTGGGTGCTGCCCGTCAGGAAGTCCAGGATCCAGTGACAGAGGAAGGTGTTTAGTCCCAGGGTCCTTAGCTTAGTGATGAGCTTTGTGGGCCCTATGGTGTTGAAGGCCCTATGGTGTTGAAGGCTGGGTTGTAGTCAATGAACAGCATTCTCACATAGGTGTTCCTTTTGTCCAGGTGGGAAAGGGCAGTGTGGAGTGTGATTGGGATTGCGTCATCTGTGGATCTGTTGGGGCGGTATGCGAATTGGAGTGGGTCTAGGGTTTCCCGGGATAATGGTGTTGATGTGAGCCATGACCAGCCTTTTAAAGCACTTCATGGCTACCGACGTGAGTGCTACATGGCGGTAGTCATTTAGGCAGGTTACCTTAGTGTTCTTGGGCACAGGGACTATGGTGGTCTGCTCGAAACATGTAGGTATTACAGACTCGGTCATGGAGAGGTTGAAAATGACAGTGAAGACACTTGCCAGTTGGTCCGCAAATGCTCTGAGTACACATCCTGGTAATTCACCTGGCCCGCGGCCTTGTGAATGTTGACCTGTTTAAAGGTCTTGCTCACATTGGCTACAAAGAGCGTGATCACACAGTCGTCCTGAACAGCTGGTACTCTCATGCATGGTTCAGGGTTGCTTGCCTCGAAGTGAGCATAAAAGGCATTAGACCCGTCTGGGAGACTTGCGTCACTGGGCAGCTTGCAACTGGGTTTCCCTTAATAGTTTGCAAGCCCTGCCACATTCGACGAGCGTCCGAGCCGGTGTAGTAGGATTCAATCTTAGTCCTTATTGGCACTTTGCCTGTTTTATGGTTCATCTGAGGGCATAGCGGGATTTCTTATAAGCGTCCGGATTAGTGTCCCGCTCCTTGAAAGTGCCAGCTCTAGCCTTTAGCTCAGTACAGATGTTACCGGTAATCCAAGGCTTCTGGTTGGGATATGTACGTACCCTCACTTTGGGGGTGGCGTCATCGATGCACTTATTGATGAAGCCAGTGACTGAGGTGGTATACTCCTCAATGTCATTGGATGAATCCCGGAACATATTTCAGTCTGTGTTAGCAAAACAGTCCTATAGCGTAGCATCCATGTCATCTGACCACTTCCAAATTGAGCGAGTCACTGGTACTTCCTGCTTTAGTTTTTGTTTGTAAGCAGGAATCAGGAGGATAGAATTATGGTCAGATTTTCCAAATGGAGGGCGAGGGAGAGCTTTGTACGCGTCTCTGTTTGTCAAGTTAAGCTGGTCTAGAGTTTTTTTTTCCTGTGGTTGCATATGTGATATGCTGGTAGAATTTGCCTGCATTAAAGTCCCCAGCCACTAGGAGCAGCATTTCTTGATGAGCATTTTCTTGTTTGCTTATGGCCTTATACAGCTCGTTTAGGGCGGTCTTAGTGCCAGCGTCGGTTTGTAGTGGTAAATAGACGGCTACGAAAAATATAGATGAAAACTCTCTTGGTAGATAGTGTAGTCTACAGCTTATCATGAGGTACTCTACCTCAGGCGAGCAATACCTCGAGACTACCTTAATATTAGACATCGCGCACCAGCTGTTATTGACAAATAGACACGCACCCCCACCCCTCGTCTTACCGGACGTAGCTGCTGTGTCCTGCCGATGCATGGAAAAACCCAGCCAACTGTATATTATCCGTGTTGTCGTTCAACCACAACTCTGTGAAACATAAGATATTATAATTTTTAATGTCCTGTTGGTAGGATAGTATCGAACCGAGCTCATCCAGTTTATTCTCCAGTGATTGAGCGTTGGCTAATAGAACGGATGGTAGAGCCGGGTTACCCACTCGCCGACGAATTCTCACAAGTCACCATGATCTCCGCCCGCTGTATTTCCTTCTTTTCTTAATGCGAATGACGTGGATTTGGGCCTTGTCTGAGACCAACATTATATCCTTCGCGTCCGACTCATTAAAGAATAATCTTTGTCCAGTTTAAGGTGAGTAATCACTGTTCTGATATCCAGAAGCTCTTTTCGGTCATAATAGATGGTAGCATCAACATTATGTACAAAATAAGTTACAAACAATGCGAAAAAACACAAAATAGCACATTTGGTTAGAAGCCTGTAAAACGGCAGCCATCCCCTCCGGCTCCATTAATCAACAGTGTTTGGTGTGGTTGTCAAGAGGTCAAGGACCTTGAGGATTTAAAGACACTCATATAGTGATTCTTTCTTTGAAAGTTGCGAGCTTACACCGCAGGACTTAGAGGTTCCCAGCGGCTTCATTGCTCCAGACCACCGCAAGGGGGAGTTAAAGCACTCATTATACATTTGGTCTCAATGTTTTTATATGACCAATCATATAGAGTGGTTCCAATGACGAAGTTGATGCGAGCCACCCGTCCCTGGTGACTTCCTTTAGCAAAGATGGCTGACAAAACATTACGGTGGAAGCAAATGTAAGTCATTATAACATTATAACGAGTCATGCAAAAGGTATACAATTGAGAGGAATATGTTAATTAATGAAGAGATCAAACGATTGTGCATATTTTTTCGGCATAAAGTTAATTTACGAAAATTGCTATTTAGCAAGTTAGCTGACTAGCTAACATTAGCCAGCTAGTGTTATGACATGAGTATGAAATTGTAATGTCTGTTATTGTTTTAGGTGCTCCTGAGAAAACCAGCAAACCAGGCCAGTCTTGTGAAACAGTGGATGTAAATCATCTAGCTAGCTAAAGCATTTACTGCAAATTGAATGTACTATTGTGTTAGCTTGCCTTGCTTATATTTTCCATGCAATGCAGCTGAAGTAACATAGCTAGTTAACTATTTATTTGCCTATTGTGGTGTAGGATAAAAATAACTGTATGCCTATGGATGTGTAGCTAGCTACAGTATGTAGCCGATCTCTGTATGAACCCTGAAACGTTTGGTATGAATATTAGTTCAGAACCTATGAACCTCATCTATCATAATTGTTGTATTGACTTCAAGTCTGAATGGCATTAATAAAGCTATGGATTGAGTAGAATATTATAACTTTATTGTGCCAAGGATGCAAGTCCTATATACATATACTGTAGTTATTACCACACATGAGATCCCCACATTGTAGCCTGTACACTGAATATATTCCCTGATCATGTACTCTTCCTTGGCAAATTAATGTGCGGTTCAGGTATAAATCTCTGACATTCTTATTCAGTCATATCCAATACTAGGTGTATCAAACTCCATTCTTTGAATGATGCTGTGTCTGCATGTATGTATTACACTTAAACAGTGTTTACCGCTCCTGCTCCTGGGACATCAATGATTACACATTGTAACTATGCAATAGACTAGAAAAATTATTTAAGTAAAGGCTGATTTGTAATTCATATGTACAGAAAAAAAACAGTACACTACACGCCCCATGCATATCTAACTCCATCTGCATTAATCTGAGGACACAGGATAGATGTAGTATTTCAATGAGATACTTACTTTCAACCAGTGAATAATGTGAAACGCTTTATTGAAAGTTCATTAGCCAGGTGTTATAAATACATAATACATGCATTATAAATATTATAATTGTAATATTATAAATACAAGTTAAATCTGTACTTCAATGCACATATGGTGTGCATTATAAATAAAGAGGCACAAATAGGAGGTGTGGAGAGAGGTGTAGAGAGAGGTGTAGAAGACAGAAAAGGAAAGATGTAAAACAGAGGAGCAGGGAAGACCGCATATGATTCATGAATTACAGTGCTACCCTAATGTTCTCTCAGTTGATCACAATTACATAGTGTCTCCAGTGGTGTCTCCTAACCAGCCTTGGGCTCCCAGTCGGCCCGGAGGTTATCTTAAGAGCGGGTGAGGTGGAGATGATGGGACTGGCTTCCTCTCACATCAAAACATACCTGCAGACGAGAGACAGATGGATAGAGAGAGAGCATGATTAAGCTTTGTTTTTTTTATTCTAACACTGTCAGTCATTATAATCATCAGGAGGTGAAATGCAAAACTGACCTTGGATCATTACCTGTGGGACTACTACATCTCTATCTGTATTTCAATGTAAAGCATCTCTTTAATAATACTTCCTGTTGACCTGACCAAGTAACCTCTCACCTATGATCACGCTGTGCCCTCTGTCAGCAAGTTCAGATGCGGGAGGGGTTCACCAACACAGCTGATATAACTCTGTGTGTGTAGTCTCACCTGGTGTCCACACTAAGTGGCTACAGAGTACTTTATGCTGAAAAACAGACACATGAGGACAAACAATAGAATATAATGGCATTATTAGACATTTACATTACCAGATCACAAATGAATACATAAGTACCACTTGAAGCTTGATGATGACTTGATCATTTGAATCAGTTGTGTAGTGCTAAGGCAACAGCTGCTGAGGTGTCAGGTTCACCTCTGTACTTAAAGGGTGATTATTCCAACTCTCTATGAAATGCTGCAGATCTGCCCACAGACGAGGTAGGAACATATATCCCACACAGAAGAGGTGGATAGAATGCGACAGGCCAAGGTAGCCTTCTCCCTCCAAACTGTGCAGCAAGTTGTAGTACTGACATGTCACAGCATTTCAAACATCGTTCCACTCCATCAGAGAGAAAGAAAAGGTTTTGTTGGGGGAGGAACCTAATCTCTGTGGTCTTCCTCCATGAATAGTGAACACTGAGGTGGGTCCGAGGTTATAGAAATACAAGTTGTGTGTGCCTCTGTGAGTGGTTACTGACTGTATGTGATGCAGACACCTATCTGAGTGTACTTGAAACATTTAAATATAGAGGGCTATGTGTCTCACCACTTGGTGATTGCAAGGCCAACCCCCAGGGAATTCATGACTAGGCAGCTGTAACCGATGTGAAAATCCGGGTCACTGCACCAATGTAACAGTATAACTTTACGTCTGTCCCCTCGCCCATACCCGGGCGCGAACCAGGGACCCTCTGCACACATCAACAACAGTCACCCAAGAAGCATTGTTACCCATTGCTCCACAAAAGTCGCTCCATTTAATTTCTAAGGGACCTGCTTGCAGTTCCTACGGCTTCCACTGGATGTCAACAGTCTTGAGAAATTGGTTGAGGTTATTCCTTTGTGTAATGAAGAAGTACGGCCATCTTGAAGTAGAGTCACTCGAAGTGTCCTGTTTGTTAGAGGCGCGAGACCAGAAAGCTAGCTATAGCTGGTTTTAATCCTGTATTGAACACAGATCATCCCGTCTTCAATTTTATCAATTATTAACGTTAAAAAATACCTAAAGTTGTATTACAAAAGTAGTTTGAAATTTTTTGGCAAAGTATACAGGTAACCTTTCAGATATTTTGTAGTCACGTTTGAGCAAGTTGGAACCGGTGTTTTTCTGGATCAAACGCGCCAAATAAATTGACATTTTGGATATATATCGACGGAATTAATCGAACAAAAGAACCATTTGTGATGTTTATGGGTGTAACGGCTGTCGTCGGTGGAAGAAGGTGAGGACCAAGGTGCAGCGTGGTAAGTGTCCATAACGTTTATTTTAAAACATAAACTGAACACTATGAAATACAAAACAATAAATGTGAACATGAACGAAACCGAAACAGTACCGTGTGGCAACAAACACTCACACGGAAACAAACACCCACAAAACCCAACAGAAAACAGGCTACCTAAATATGGCTCCCAATCAGAGACAATGACAAACACCTGCCTCTGATTGAGAACCATATCAGGCCAAACGAAAACCCCACATAGAAACAGAAAACATAGAACCCACCCAACTCACGTCCTGACCAACACTAAAACAAAGAAAATACAAAAGAACTAGGGTCAGAACGTGACAATGGGCCATATTGGAGTGCCAACAACAGAAGCTCGTCAAAGGTAAGGCATGAATTATATTTTTATTTCTGCGTTTTGTGTCGCGCCTGCAGGGTTGAAATATGCTTCTCTGTCTTTGTTTACTATTGTGCTAAACTCAGATAATAGCATCGTTTGCTTTCGCCGAAAAGCCTATTTGAATTCTGACATGTTGGCTGGATTCACAACCAGTGTAGCTTTAAGATCCAAGATGGCGTAGCAGTGTAGACGTGTATTTTTTAGTGCTCTCGTGCACATTGTATTTTTTCGTACTTCTTGTATATATTTATTATATTTTTTTCTATCTCTTTTCGATTTTCAATTCGATTATACCTTCCGGTAACCTACCTCACCCAATGTGGTACGGAATCGCTATCATTTTTTATCTTTGGAACACATTCACGAACCCCCAGTAGCTAACCAGCTACAAGCTACCAGCTACAAGCTACTTAGCCATTTTTAACCGATGCTAGCAGCTTTTACCGTTGGAACTGTGGAACACATTCAAGAACCCCCAGTAGCTAACCAGCTACAAGCTACCAGCTACAAGCTACTTAGCCATTTTTAACCGATGCTAGCAGCTTTTACTTTCGGCACAGACACCAGCCCTGTTATTAGCCTGGATATTACTCACCAATTTAACAGCATCGGACTGTCTCTCGACAACAACGCCGGATTCCTGCCGTAATCCCTGAGCCACTACTTCTGATCCTCACAGCTAGCCTGCAGCTAACGCAGCTAGCACAGCTAGTGCCACTGCTACGAAGCTAGCATCAGTTAGCAAACACAATTCTACAATCACAACCTCTCTCTCGCCATCCGGCCTGGATTCTCTGTCGACACGACCACATCTGGTCTGCAGACGATTACCCCATCCGCTGTACCCTCAACCGGCCTCCGTCTGAGCAGACCCCCTTCGTCTGAGCAGACTCTCCCCCCGGGCTACTAACTTTAAACACCGCGTGCTAGCTTAGCGGCGACTTCCCTGCTCCATCTACGGCTGCCCCCTGGACACTATGATCACCTGGCTACATAGCTGATGCCTACCGGACTGTCCATTAATTTACGGTACTCCATTCTGTTTACTTCTGTTTTATCTGTCGGCTCTGTGTTTTAACTCAGGCTCTGTGTGTAGTTAATCCGACCCTCTCTGCCTAGTCGTCGCCATTTTTACCTGCTGTTGCTGTGTTAGCTGACTAGCTGCTGTTATCTCACCTGTTGTTTTAGCTAGCTCTCCCAATCAAGACCTGCAATCACTTTATGCCTTACTGTATGTCTCTGCCAAATATCAATATGCCTTGTATACTGTTGTTCAGGCTAGTTATCATAGTTATCATTGTTTTGGTTTGCAATGGACCCCGTAGTTCCACTCTCCGTACCTCTGATACCCCCTTCGTCCCACCTCCCACACATGCGGTGACCTCACCCATTGAGACCAGCATGTCCAGAGATACAACCTCTCTTATCATCACCCAGTGCCTGGGCTTGCCTCCGCTGTACCCGTGCCCCACCATACCCCTGTCTGCACATTATGCCCAGAATCTATTCTACCACGGCCATAAATCTGCTCCTTTTATTCCTTGTCTCCAACGCTCTAGGCGACCAGTTTTGATAGCCTTTAGCCGCACCCTCATCCTACTACACCTCTGTTCCTCGGGTGATGTGGAGGTTAACCCAGGCCCTGCATGTCCCCAGGCACCCTCATTTGTTGACTTCTGTGATCGAAAAAGCCTTGGCCTCATGCATGTCAACATCAGAAGCCTCCTCCCTAAGTTTGTCTTACTCACCGCTTTAGCACACTCTGCCAACCCTGATGTCCTTGCCGTGTCTGAATCCTGGCTTAGGAAGGCCACCAAAAATTCTGAGATTTCCATACCCAACTATAACACTTTCCGTCAAGATAGAACTGCCAAAGGGGGAGGAGTTGCAATCTACTGCAGAGATAGCCTGCAAAGTTCTGTCATACTTTCCAGGTCTATGCCCAAACAGTTCGAACTTCTAATTTTAAAAATTAATCTCTCCAGAAATAAGTCTCTCACTGTTGCCGCCTGCTACCGACCCCCCCTCAGCTCCCAGCTGTGCCCTGGACACCATCTGTGAATTGATCGCTCCCCATCTAGCTTCAGAGTTTGTTCTGTTAGGTGACCTAAACTGGGATATGCTTAACACCCCGGCAGTCCTACAATCTAAGCTAGATGCCCTCAATCTCACACAAATCATCAAGGAACCTACCAGGTACAACCCTAAATCCGTCAGCATGGGCACCCTAATAGACATTATCCTGACCAACCTGCCCTCCAAATACACCGCTGCTGTCTTCAATCAAGATCTCAGCGATCACTGCCTCATTGCCTGTATCCGCTGCGGGTCCGCGGTCAAACGACCACCCCTCATCACTATCAAACGCTCCCTAAAACACTTCTGCGAGCAGGCCTTTCTAATCGACCTGGCCCGGGTACCCTGGATGGATATTGACCTCATCCCGTCAGTTGAGGATGCCTGGTCATTCTTTAAAAGTTACTTCCTCACCATATTAGACAAGCATGCTCCGTTCAAAAAATGCAGAACTAAGAACAGATATAGCCCTTGGTTCACTCCAGACCTGACTGCCCTCGACCAGCACAAAAACATCCTGTGGCGAACTGCAATAGCATCGAAGAGCCCACGCGATATGCAACTGTTCAGGGAAGTCAGGAACCAATACACGCAGTCAGTCAGGAAAGCAAAGGCCAGCTTTTTCAAGCAGAAATTTGCATCCTGTAGCTCTAACTCCAAAAAGTTCTGGGATACTGTAAAGTCCATGGAGAACAAGAGCACCTCCTCCCAGCTGCCCACTGCACTGAGGCTAGGTAACACGGTCACCACCGATAAATCCGTGATGATCGAAGACTTCAACAAGCATTTCTCAATGGCTGGCCATGCCTTCCTCCTGGCGACTCCAACCTTGGCCAACAGCCCCCCCCCCCCCCCCCCCCCCCGCTGCTACTCGCCCAAGCCTCCCCAGCTTCTCCTTTACCCAAATCCAGATAGCAGATGTTCTGAAAGAGCTGGAAAACCTGGACCCATACAAATCAGCTGGGCTTGACAATCTGGACCCCCTATTTCTGAAACTGTCCGCCGCCATTGTCGCACCCCCTATTACCAGCCTGTTCAACCTCTCCTTCGTATCATCTGAGATCCCCAAGGATTGGAAAGCTGCCGCGGTCATCCCCCTCTTCAAAGGGGGAGACACCCTGGACCCAAACTGTTACAGACCTATATCCATCCTGCCCTGCCTATCTAAGGTCTTCGAAAGCCAAGTCAACAAACAGATCACTGACCATCTCGAATCCCACCGTACCTTCTCCGCTGTGCAATCCGGTTTCCGAGCCGGTCACGGGTGCACTTCAGCCACGCTCAAGGTACTAAATGATATCATAACCGGCATCGATAAAAGACAGTACTGTGCTGCCGTCTTCATCGACCTGGCCAAGGCTTTCGACTCTGTCAATCACCATATTCTTATCGGCAGACTCAGTAGCCTCGGTTTTTCTAATGACTGCCTTGCCTGGTTCACCAACTACTTTGCAGACAGAGTTCAGTGCGTCAAATCGGAAGGCATGCTGTCCGGTCCTCTGGCAGTCTCTATGGGGGTACCACAGGGTTCAATTCTCGGGCCGACTCTTTTCTCTGTATATATCAATGATGTTGCTCTTGCTGCGGGCGATTCCCTGATCCACCTCTACGCAGACGACACCATTCTGTATACTTCTGGCCCTTCTTTGGACACTGTGATAACCAACCTCCAAACGAGCTTCAATGCCATTCAACACTCCTTCCGTGGCCTCCAACTGCTCTTAAACGCTAGTAAAACCAAATGCATGCTCTTCAACCGTTCGCTGCCTGCACCCGCACGCCCGACTTGCATCACCACCCTGGACGGTTCTGACCTAGAATATGTGGACATCTATAAGTACCTAGGTGTCTGGCTAGACTGCAAACTCTCCTTCCAGACTCATATCACACATCTCCAATCCAAAATCAGATCTAGAGTCGGCTTTCTATTTCGCAACAGAGCCTCCTTCACTCACGCCACCAAACTTACCCTAGTGAAACTGACTATCCTACCGATCCTCGACTTCGGCGATGTCATCTACAAAATGGCTTCCAATACTCTACTCAGCAAACTGGATGCAGTTTATCACAGTGCCATCCGTTTTGTTACTAAAGCACCTTATTCGACCCACCACTGCGACCTGTATGCCCTAGTCGGCTGGCCCTCGCTACATGTTCGCCGTCAGACCCACTGGCTCCAGGTCATCTACAAGGCTATGCTAGGTAAAGTGCCGCCTTATCTCAGTTCACTGGTCACGACGGCTACACCCACCCGTAGCACGCGCTCTAGCAGGTGTATCTCACTGATCATCCCTAAAGCCAAAACCTCATTTGGACGCCTTTCCTTCCAGTTCTCTGATGCCTGCGACTGGAACGAATTGCAAAAATCTCTGAAGTTGGAGACTTTTATCTCCCTCAACAACTTTAAACATCTGCTATCCGAGCAGCTAACCGATCGCTGCAACTGTACATAGTCCATCGGTATATAGCCCACCCAATTTACCTACCTCACCCCCCCCATACTGCTTTTATTTCCTTTTCTGCTTTTTTTTGCACACCAGTATCTCTACTTGCACATGACCATCTGATGATTTACCACTCCAGTGTTAATCTGCTAAATTGTAATTATCTGATTTATTGCCTACCTCCTCATGCCTTTTGCACACATTGTATATAGATTCTCTTTTTTTCTTTTTTCTACCATGTTATTGACTTGTTTATTGTTTACTCCATGTGTAACTCTGTGTTGTTGTCTGTTCACACTGCTATGCTTTATCTTGGCCAGGTCGCAGTTGCAAATGAGAACTTGTTCTCAACTAGCCTACCTGGTTAAATAAAGGTAAAATAAAAATAAAATAAAATAAAAATTTGGTATCTTTCATGTGTGATTTAATGAAAGTTAGATTTTTATAGTAATTTTCATAGTAATTAATTTGAATTTGGCACTCTGCATTTTCTCAGGCTTTCTGCCAAGTGAGACAGTAGCGTCCCGCCTAAACTCAGATTTTTGGATATAAATATGAACTTTACCGAACAAAACATACATGTATTGTGTAACATGAAGTCCTATGAGTGTCATCTGATGAAGATCATCAAAGGTTAGTGATTCATTTTATCTCTATTTCTGCTTTTTGTTACTCTTCTCTTTGGCTGGAAAAATGGCTGTCTTTTTCCGTGACTTGGCTCATACCTAACATAATCGTTTGGTGTGCTTTCGTCGTAAAACCTTTTTGAAATCGGACACTTTGGCTGGATTTACAACAAGTGTATCTTTAAAATGGTGTAAAATACTTGTATGTTTGAGGAATTTAAATTATGGGATTTCTGTTGTTTTGAATTTGGCGCACTGCAGTTTCACTGGCTGTTGATGAGGTGGGACGCTACCATCCCACATACCCTAGAGAAGTTAATGGCCCTGACTTTCTGGTCTAACTCTTCATCTGACATATCAGAATAGCATTCCCTGACAGACATATTGTGTTCTTTCATCCTTCTGTAAAAAAAAAGCTTAACGTTACACTGTCATGAAATATGATTATATATCGACTATGAAACAAATAGGACATGGCCTGCTTATGCGTTGCCATGAAAGGAAGTTAGATGAATTCAACTGAAAATGGCGAGAACAGGCGTTTGTAGCTAAATGTTTTTGGTTAGCTTGAGAATAATAATTGCATGATTTATCATTCTACGGTATGTATGTATCTATGTAATATAGTAGAATGTTATGAACCGACACTGAACCGTAGGAGCTAACTACGAGCTACAGTGTGGCAAAAAAGTATTTAGTCAGCCACCAATTGTGCAAGTTCTCCCACTTAAAAAGATGAGAGAGGCCTGTAATTTGCATCATAGGTACACTTCAACTATGACTGTAAGGCCTGGGTGTCGAAGTGTGAAGTCAAAGCGCAGGAAACAGCAGGTGCAAATACAAATGTTCTTTAATGAACACGGACAAACTAGGCCACCCTACTAACACACTGGGTGTACTTCTTAACCAACCCCAGACACGGGGGAAACGAACACAGTCCAGTAAACATGTAGCACAAAACCAACACCACTACTTACAAACAAACAATCCCGCACAAAGAAACGTGCGGGCCGGCTGACTAATAAGCCCAACTAATTAACCCTAATACAAAACAGGTGAACCCAATAAACACATAGGGAGGGGGAGAAAAGGATCAGTGGCAGCTAATAGGCCGGTGACGACGAACGCCACCCGAACGGGAAGGAGAGCCTGCCTCGGTCGAAGTCGTGACAATGACAGACAAAATGAGGAAAAAAATCCAGAAAATCACATTGTAGGATTTTTTATGAATTTATTTGCAAATTATGGTGGAAAATAAGTATTTTGTCAATAACAAAAGTTTATCTCAATACTTTGTTATATACCCTTTGTTGGCAATGACAGAGGTCAAACGTTTTCTGTAAGTCTTCACAAGGTTTTCACACACTGTTGCTGGTATTTTGGCCCATTCCTCCATGCAGATCTCCTCTAGAGCAGTGATGTTTTGGGGCTGTTGCTGTGCAACACGGACTTTCAACTCCCTCCAAAGATTTTCTATGGGTTTGAGATCTGGAGACTGGCTAGGCCACTCCAGGACCTTGAAATGCTTCTTACGAAGCCACTCCTTCGTTGCCCGGGCGGTGTGTTTGGGATCATTGTCATGCTGAAAGACCCAGCCACGTTTCATCTTCAATGCCCTTGCTGATGGTAGGCTTTGTTACTTTGGTCCCAGCTCTCTGCAGGTCATTCACTAGGTCCCCCTGTGTGGTTCTGGGATTTTTGCTCACCGTTCTTGTGATCATTTTGACCCCACGGGGTGAGATCTTGCGTGGAGCCCCAGATCGAGGGAGATTATCAGTGGTCTTGTATGTCTTCCATTTCCTAATAATTGCTCCCACAGTTGATTTCTTCAAACCAAGCTGCTTACCTATTGCAGATTCAGTCTTCCCAGCCTGGTGCAGGTCTACAATTTTGTTTCTGGTGTCCTTTGACAGCTCTTTGGTCTTGGCCATAGTGGAGTTTGGAGTGTGACTGTTTGAGGTTGTGGACAGGTGTCTTTTATACTGATAACAAGTTCAAACAGGTGCCATTAATACAGGTAACGAGTGGAGAACAGAGGAGCCTCTTAAAGAAGAAGTTACAGGTCTGTGAGAGCCAGAAATCTTGCTTGTTTGTAGGTGACCAAATACTTATTTTCCACCATAATTTGCAAATAAATTCATAAAAAATCCTACAATGTGATTTTCTGGATTTTTTTTCTTCTCATTTTGTCTGTCATAGTTGAAGTGTACCTATGAATTACAGGCCTCTCTCATCTTTTTAAGTGGGAGAACTTCCACAATTGGTGGCTGACTAAATATTTTTTTGCCCCACTGTATGTAGAAGTTGGACGCAGTCCTTCGCAGGTGTCCGCTATGACTTCCTTTGTGTCGGAAAGAAATCCTGAACAGTATTGGTTGTAGCCAAACTGACACTCAAAAAATGGCCAAAATGGAGTGTGGTTGATAGTGAAATTAAATTTGAGTTTTGTTTTCAAATACATTTGCTTTACATACGTCTCAAAATATTTTTGTGGAACAAAATGCATAAAGTTTTGCGCTCTATTACAAAATATTTGATTGCGATTTCTTTTTTTACTTTGACGCATCGTTTATGCTTTCAGAACAATTATTTTTATTGAAAATAAAGTTTTGCTCTCAACAAAAAGACACAAATGTACCTCCATAGCATATAACAATTTGCCTGTGAATAACCAGACCTTCATACAAACTTGCTATGCAGAATTCTTGATGCACAACCGAAGGTGCTGCCATATGCTGCCAGCATGCCCACAAGCGAGCCACTCAGGCGGAGAATGATGCGTGGAAGAGGGCGAGGAACGAGATGGGAGTAACAACAATTTGTTGCAAGTTGGGGAGGGGGGCTAATAGCTGAACAATAGACTATTCAGCCTTTACTAAAGAATAGTCTAATAGCCGAGCTAGGTGTGAAAAACCCCTGTCCTAACACAGACCATTGAACCCCGGTCTCCCGCATGCCCTGCCCACACGACACAGGGATTCTTTAGCTAAATAGCCCAGTACTGTACTGCCGACCGTCACATTGTACAGCTCCTTATTTTCCGTTCCATCCTAACAGAAACCCAGAGTGTTTTTAGTTTTTCATGGAATATAAACACCATAATGCAAATTAATTAAGCAAGTACCAGTCAAAAGTTTGGACACACCTACTCATACTACTATTTATTTTTACTATTTTCTACATAGTGAAATAATAGTGAAGACATCACAACTATGAAATAACCCATACGGAATCAGTTAAGATTTTGATCTTATTTAGAAGGACAGCCTACTCCTTCCTCCTCGTCGGGGATTTGAACCCCGGTCTCCCACGTGCCTGCATTTTGTAGTACAGACATGGCCTGCTCTCCCTTATGTAAGGAATTTGGCATTTTCCCATGTTTACAACAGTATATATTGTAGGATATGTTTACTTGTCAGACTGCACAGTAGCCTAATAAACAAATGCAGGTGGCTTATATCTTCATAATGCTTTAAATGCTTTATTATCCAAATGTAAAAGCATATACTGTACAGTACTGTATATCTTCATCAGCATCTTTATGCTTTATGCTTTTTATGTTAATAAAATAATGATAAAAATACTCTTTCAAAATGCAGATGTTGATTTAGTTATGGATCCAATTGAATTACTATGGGAATAAATATCACTGATTTACAGAAATATTGGAACAAAGTTGTCTAATGAAGGCAAACAATTTAGAATCGTCCAATCCTCTTATGCTGTAGCCTAATCCCGACCGTCACGTTGTACAGCGCCATATTTTCCATTCCATCCTAACAGAAACACTGAGGGTTTAGTTTTTAGTTTTTCTTGGAATAGAAACACCATAATATTAATCTAATTAATTAAACCAAATTTCTTAAAATCAATCCCATATACTATGTTATAACAAAAAAAGGTTTTAAATTATCTGGTAATGCCAATATGGAATACTATCAAATGCTTCTGAAAGATGCCCTCTGGTGGTCAAACTAGCACTAACTTGCATTAACAGAAAAAATGGCTGACAATTAGATAACGTGCCCCAGAATCCTGCAGCCTGCCCGCAAGGTGTGCTGCAGTATGACACAACTTTTAAAGGAGCAACCACTGTACTTCTCGAGCCGTTCAAGAATTACCTTCATGAAAGGGTTGCTACCTACATTTATGAGCACAAGGATCTCACTCTTGCGAAAGCTGCAGTCCTTGCAGATGAGTTTGTGTTGACACATAAAAATACCTTCACTAACAAAGCACCCAGTAGTTATCCATACACAAAAGGCAATCCAAAGAAGTCACCTCTTACTGCAAGATTACAGTCTTTTTCTACAGTGCCCAAAGATAAAGATTGGCAGAAAACTGTTTTTTCGTATCCGCCAGTTTGTCATTGAGAAAGGACACATTGCCGTGAGAAAGGAGACATCGTCTCTGTGTCCTAAGTTGAAATAGGAAAAATAAGCGGGAGAAAAAGCCATTTCTTTTTGTGGGAGCACTCCAGCCCATTAAGTCTCTGGTTGGGACAGGTATATCTCCTAAACAAGTTTTTGGATCAGATGTGTATGAACCCTTTGTTTCAGATGAGTTTGTGTCTCTGCAGAGTGGCGATGCTGTTAAGCAGCCGGTGAAGATAATGTGAGACACTGGGGCAGCCCAGTCCTTCATTTTGGAGGGTGTTTTGCCTTTGTTGGTGCAAGGCGTGGAGATGGGTTGTATGGAGGTTCCGTTGTATAATGTGGAACTTGAGTCTGGTCTTATTTCTGGTTCCGTCGTCGTTGGGGTGAGGACTAGCCTACCGGTGATGGAGGTGTCATTCATTTTGGGAAACGATTTGTATGGAGGGAAAGTCGTGCCAAGTCCTGTCAATTGTAAAGAACCCAGAGTAGAGGAACCTGATGTTATCAGAAAAGTACCCTAGAGTGTTCCCAGCGTGTGCGGTTACACATACTATGTCTAAGAAAGTCACCAGGAGCAAGTCTAGTGTTGAGGAGGATGTCAGCGATCCCACCATGATCAATCTATCTGAGACGTTTATGAGTGATCCTGATTTCGGGAAAACCTCCTGAGTTGACCTCTCCTTTGAAAACCCCAAAGGTGAGCGAGTTTGTAGGACCACTGAAGGAAGAGGGGGTCCCTACAGTTGATACTATGTTTAGGAAGCAGTTAATTGTGGAACAGATTAAAGATGTTTAACTCTCCCCTCTTTTTGCTGAGATACGTCCAGAGGTGGAGTTTTATGAAGTTCGCGTGGGTTACTTTGACAGAGATGGTGTTCTAATGAGGAGATGGCATTCTCGCGCCACTTCTGGGCAAGACGATTGGCTCAGTGTATCTCAAATTGTAGTTCCAATTACGCTTTGACTGTATCTTGCGTAACTTCTTCTAGCCTGGTCTGAAACAAGATGTTGTGTCTTACTATGAATCCTGTTATGTTTGCCAGCACATGGGTGAACCAAACCAAGCTGTACCAGTTGCCACCTTGCAGCCTATTCCTGCTTTTGACTAACCTTTCAGCAGGGTTCTGATGGATTGTGTTGGTCCTTTGCCCAAACCAAAGAGTTTCTGTTAACCATTATGTGCGCTGTCACTCGTTTCCCTGAGGCTATTGAAAATCACGAAAATTACTACGGATATTGCAGGAGTTTCCACTTGAGATCGGATATGTCCGTGGTAAGGACAACTTGGTGATTGTCTTTCAAGGGTGGGCAGTCGATAAGTTTTGTGTTTTGCATTTAGCCAGTGTGTAGCCCTGGCTCACAATTTATTTTGACTGCACGTTTTGATATTTTGGAGATTAGTTTTGTTTGGTTGCGCTCATTCAAAGGGGATGAGAGATATAGAAACGTATGTGATTTTACCCGTTTCTCAACTTGTGAGTTTTAGTATTCTGTCTGTAATAAAAACCTTTTGTGAGGAAAAACTCATTCTGATTGGCTGGGCCTGGCTCCTCAGTGGGTGGACCTGGCTGCCAAGTGGGTGGGCCTATGCCCACCCATGGCTGCACCCCTGCCCAGTCATGTGAAATCCATAGATTAGGGCCTAATTTATTTATTTCAATTGACTGATTTCCTTATATGAACTGTAACTCTGTTGCATGTTGCGTTTATATTTTTGTTCAGTATATTTATTTGTTTATGCATTATGTGGTGATGTTTTGCTGATGAGTTTCCTGAAAGGGACACAATAAATTATTTATATAACCACAGCCTGTGCTTCCCTCTTTCCAGTTACAGAAGAACTGCCTGCTGGTGCTCTGCAGTGACACCATCCTTCAGGACGTCCCTTTTGACAGGTCAGTCTGTCCATAGCCTGGTGAATTGAAATCAATCTAAATCAATTAAATCGAAACCTTGAGTTATGTGTACAGATCTTAAGTTAGGGTTAAGTCCTAGGTGTTATAGGATCTCACTGCTGTGTCCCTGTCAGGTTGGAAGCAGCCAAGCTGGTGATGAACTGGCTCAGCGGTCATGTGGACCGGACTCTGCAGCGGATGGCCGTGGCCGTCATTTCCATACTAGTGGCCAAAGTAGGTCCCCACCCTTCTTTAAATGCATTATTTCCTCAACCTTAACATCTCCATACAAGTAGGCAAAGTAGTTCACCCCATACCCCCCATGGACCTGCATTTTTGACTGGGAATAGGGTTGATGTACTGGACTCCATGGGCAGTTGGCCGTGGCTAAGATCATTTGTTGAAGCAGTTTGTCTCTCTGCAGCTGTCCACAGAGCAGACCACACAGCTGGGGGCTGATATATTTATTATGAAGGTAAGAAATCCGTCCCTCCATTTTCCTCTCCCCCTCGCTTCACCTTTATCTCTCTCCCCCTCACCTCTCCTTTATCTCTCTCCCCCTCTCCTCACCTTTATCTCTCTCCCCCTCTCCTTTATCTCTCTCCCCCTCACCTCACCTTTATCTCTCTCCCCCTCACCTCACCTTTATCTCTCTCCCCCTCTCCTTTATCTCTCTCCCCCTCACCTCTCCTTTATCTCTCTCCCCTCACCTCTCCATTATCTCTCTCCCCCTCACCTTTATCTCTCTCCCCTCACCTTTATCTCTCTCCCCCTCACCTTTATCTCTCTCCCCTCACCTTTATCTCTCTCCCCCTCACCTCACCTTTATCCCTCTCCCCCTCACCTTTATCTCTCTCCCCCTCACCTCTCCGTTATCTCTCTCCCCCTCACCTCTCCGTTATCTCTCTCCCCCTCACCTTTATCTCTCTCCCCCTTACCTTCTCTTTTCCTTCCCCCCTCACCTCATCTCACCCCCTCCCTCACCTCATCTCACCCCCCCACCTCACCTCATCTCACCCCCCCCACCTAATTTTTCCCTCTTCCTCCCCTTATCTCACCCTCTTCCCCCCTCACCTCACCCTCTCCCCCCCACCTCATCTCACCCTCCCCCCTCACCTGAACTCACCCTCTTCCCCCCTCACCTCACCCTCTTCCCCCCCACCTCATCTCACCCTCTTCCCCCCCACCTCATCTCACCCTCTTCCCCCCCACCTCTTCTCACCCCCTCACCTCATCTCACCCCCCACCTCACCTCATCTCACCCCCCCACCTCATTTTACCCTCCTCCTCCCCTTATCTCACCCTCACCTGATCTCAACCTCTTCCCCCCTCACCTCACCCTCTCCCCCCCACCTCATCTCACCCTCCCCCCTCACCTGATCTCACCCTCTTCCCCCCCTCACCTCACCCTCTCTCCCCCTAACCTCATCTCACCCTCTTCCCCCCCTAACCTCATCTCACCCTTTCTCTCCCTCCTCACGTCTCCTCTCTCTCTCCCCTTCACCTAACCCCTCTTCCTCTCTCCCTCACCTCTATCTCTCCTCCTCTCTCCTTCTAACCTCTCTCTTTCTCTCTCTCTCTCCCTCCCCCTGACTCCTCTCTCTTTATTCCTCTCTTCCCCCTCACCTCTCTCTCACCCTCTATCTCTCTCTGTCTCCCCTCTAACAGCAGCTGCTGGGTATAGTGCAACAGAAAGCCATGGCAGGAGTAGTGGACTCCACTCTGAAGTTTGCCCTGAGTGCTCTGTGGAACCTGACTGATGAGACACCCACTGCCTCGCGACACTTCATCCAGTGTCAGGGCCTGGAGCTGTATGAGGAGGTGCTGGAGGTAGGAGAAGCGCACACACACACACACACATTTATAGTTGAAATAGTGGAACCATTCAAAGAATTGTCCTCTCCCTCTTGCCTTGCAGACCTACTCTTCTGAATCGTCTATACAGCAGAAAGTTCTAGGTCTTCTGGTAGGTCTTTCTGTTTCAACATGTTGCAGTTGTTTGTTTGTGTATGTCAGTGCTGTGATTTTCTACATTATCATTGTGCATATTATTTACATGTGTTACCCTTTGGGTTGTATGCTCAAGTCATAATTGCACAGAGAAAATGCATGTTTCTGTAATCAAAACAACTTCTGTTTTGTTTGAGCCAGTAAAGATAAACAAGGGACAGACACAACCACATCATAAAAACTGGAAGCATTTATCTGTTGATTGTCCATGGTGTTCTGTCTCCCTCCACCCTGCGCCTGGGTTCATTAGGCCACACTATATACACACATTTGAAAGCATGTGTAATAGGATCAGATAGTACATCCCTATTTTACTCTGTTTGGGAGCGTTTTCTTCTGTTTCATTCCTACTGAACACTACTCAGGGCCAGTATTTATAAAGCATTTCAGAGTGAGAGTGCTGATGTAGGATCAGTTTTGTGTTTTAGATCATAATGAATATGATTATATGGACAGGGGGACCTGCTCCTAGTTCAGCACTCCTACTCTGAGTCGCTTGATGAATATGGTTCCTGGTCTCTCTGTGGTCCAGAACAACATAGCAGAGGTGGAGGAGCTGCAGGCAGACATGATGCAGGAGGACCTGTTGGAGCATGTAGTGACCCTGCTCCAGGGGCCCCAGGTGGAGGTGGGGGTCAGCTACTTTGCTGGGGGCATCCTGGCCCACCTCACCTCCAGACAGGATGCATGGACCCTAGACCAGGGGCTCCGACAAACCATACTGGAACAGCTGGTACAGTGTGTGTGGTGTGTGTGCATATCAGTGTTTTCTTAAGTGTTTTCTTTACTCCAATTACCTGTCTTTACTTTCTACAGCATGCTGCCATACTGACCTGGGCCCTCCCTGAGCGTGAGATGGTGTCCTACAGGTAAGACTGACTGCCTGTCTGTCTGTCTGTCTGAGCTACTCAGAGAAGCCATATATATCATATATCTGATCAGCGTCTTCATCTCTCTCTGTTCCTCTCTCTCTCTCTCTATGTTCCTTTCTCTCTCTATGTTCCTTTCTCTCTCTATGTTCCTC